>NW_007732304.1:54553-64096 GCF_000696425.1 Galeopterus variegatus | reverse complement strand
AAGCCTGGAACTGCTTGTCTAGTCATCTACATGGGAGCGACTGAAACGGAAGAGCTGAGAGATGGACAAAGACAGACACACATGAATATCATCTGCGTGTCTCGTTCCAACTGAGCCTTAATCTGGGACATCTACCCCTAAATTTTATAAACTGTGGGAGTCATAAAATTTCTTTCTTTTTTCAGTGTATGCCTATTTGACTTGGCTCTTTGTCATCTGCAACCAAAAGAGAACTAATAAACACACAACAAAGACACAAAGTAGATGTCTAAAGAGAATCAGGGTTTCAGTGAAAGGGCAGTGACAATATTTTGGGCCACTGGCCCATGTCCTGCTGGCTCCTGAGAAGAGAAAAAGTCAACCCCACCCAAATGGGGGCCCCATCCCTAAGTGCAATATTCTAGTGGCCAAGCAGAGGCCACTAGGAGAGAGCTCATCCTGGGCTGACATCTAGCCCCCACCCACCTAACATTCCACTGGGTTTCAATGTGAGAATATGAAACTGCTTCTGATGAGGTTCCACCTCCTCTGACTCCCACAATGCTTTCCAGGTCCCCAGAATGCAATTTTCAATTTAGAGGAACCTCAAAAGACCTACAATTGGAGTTTATCACCATCTACATTTTTTCTAAAGTGAAAATCCGAGTTTCCTCCATTTATAACACACATCCCCATCCCAAAGTCCTTCTTCCCCTGTGACTGTCATCCCTCCCTGCGTTCACCCAGCACAAACAGGGTGCACTTCAGTCCTTTAACAAAGACACAGCATTAGACTTTCATGACTTACTGTACATCCTACTGTTTAAGTAGGTGCCTCAATTTCTTATTGTCTTTTCTGGGTGATTTCCTTCAAACCATCAGTCCCTCCTCCTCATCCAGAGTAGGGGGGTGCAAGTTATAGACTGATGAGCCCCCACAAAGCCAGGGATCTTAATAATCATTCCACCAACCTTCCTGAGCACCAGGCAGCAGGAACCATTGTGGGGATATAATGGAAAGCAAGATATCCCCTGTCCTCAAGGAATTTACACAGCAAACCATCAGCGGGGACCTTGTTTGTGGTTCTCAGATCATAAAGTAGCTGTAAGGATTATGGGCAGTCAAGACAACACATTTCTGAAGCTCATGCCATGCTGTTTCCTCTACCACCCTAATCTGACCTGTTTGAAACAGGTTTAGAAGATCTCCTTGCAATCCTCTACCCAGCACCCCAGCACATTTCATGCAGGCCATTAGTCACCAGGAGTGGACAAGGCAGTGGTGCGAAGCTAAGAGTCCTTTGGTTCTGCCATTGGTCATTGCACTCCGATGAGATAAGCTGTTCACTATACTTCAGGGAGGCAAAAGGAAGAAGCCAGTCCTCGGCTCTGGTTGCCCATAGCCAGAAAAATGGCACCAAGGCTAAGAAGTCCTCATATGACAGTAATATGTCATTCCAAGACCAAGTGTGACAAACACTCTAAGAAGCCTCCAAATTAGTCCTGGGTTAAAGAGTAGAGAAAGCATATTTGCCTGTCGGTGGAGGATTGGAAAGTGGGAGCTGAGGAAATATTTCATGCAGGAGGCTGAATTTGAGATGGGGCTTAAAGAATTATTATCTCGATTTATTTTAACTTTGTGTCTAAACAAACTATGGACCCATTCCATTGAAAAGATCCGCTATTTCCATACTGAAAATAAGCAATTCAAGAAAAATTTCAAATCTGATGAGACCTGGATCCTCATTGCTAAGTTTGCTCAGAACCCTCTGGGCATTCCTGCCAACCCGGCTCAGCCTGCTCACTGAGCAGCTCCTGTCCCATGCCCAGCCCTCCGCTTACAAAGTAAAGCACGTACAAGCGATGCCTACTAGCAGTCATTTTTCCAGAGCCGCTTTTTCATGCACAAAGCCAGAAAGCCATCTGTAGCCTGAGGCTGCTCCTCTTCTCAAGCAGGGTTCAACCCTGGTCACTTTCTTTCGGGGAGGCTGTGACACAGCTTGAAAGTCAGGGTTTCCAGAGATGAGACAGATCAGAGGCTAATCTGCCCACAGCATTCTGTGGTCGGGGCTCAAGAGCTCAAGCGTTCCAGAGTACAGTGGAACATGTGCATGCACCGCTGAGCAACAGAAATTCAGCTGTCATCTTGTTCCACGGGGTAGCAACAAACAGGCTGAGGGAGCCCTGGCCCAGGGTCTTCTAGAAAACTGAGCTGGCCTCCAGTCATGCTCACTGGGGTTCTCACGATGTTAGACAAAGAAAGGAGGCTTTACCCACTGGAAACTCAGGCAGCAGGAGCCAGATGGAACCACAGCCCACAGAGATAGGGCAGTGCCAGGAGCAGCTTTTCGTGTTTGATGCTTGTCAATTGTAAATATACATCCTGTTTACCTAAGTTGTCTAGTGTGAGTGCACAGAGTTAAATCCCAGAGCATAGACATAGGAGACATATGCTTTCTGTTTTTACGTGAATGAGTGTGTGTACAAATATGCAAATAGAATGAATACATCAGTGTCTCACAACCAGGTAAAGTTAGCTTGGGCTCCTTTGACTCGCCAAAAATATAAAACAATATTTCACACTCATTACTAACCTGCCCCCAAACCAAAGGACATAAACAGTGTCCTTTAACTTGGTTTTCCAACTAACCACATGCATAGTTCTGTATTTTGACATCAGGGGAAAGAACCTTTGTTATTAAGAAAGGGACAGAAGAAAAGGGAGGGAGGGCAGGAGAATTTCTCTCCCACCAAGCAGCTCCCTCACTGAAGATCTTTACAAAGAGGATGTTTCTTTGATCAACAAAGATTTATAGAAAATTTAAGACTATGCAGAAGCCATCAGTTTACTTACTATCTAGTGGGGGATACTGAAAAGTAAATATAAACTTTAAAAAATTGTTATAACCACAGGGTAAGATCAGGCAGACACGCCTTGGAAGCAAGGAGGAGGGTCACCAATTTCACACTGTCAGGATGGGGGTGGGGAGGTTCCAAGAAAATATTTCAGAGGTTGTGATGCTCAAGCTGGGTTCAAAGTGAAAGGCAGCAAGCTGAAAAGGGAAGGAGGGTCATTCGATGTAACCAGAAGAGCATGACGAGAAAGCAAGGTGTGCTCTGCAACTTGCCACACTGGAGCACCTCCTTTATTTTTCTCTGTGGTACTTGGTGCCTTCTGACATTTTATACATTTATTTGTTTATTGTCTGTCTCCTCCAACTACAATATTAGCCTCCTGAGGGCAGGGACTTTGTTTCATTCTCCACTATATCTCCAGTACCTAGAACCTACTTGGCACATAGGAGGGATTAATAAATACTTGCTGAATGCATGAATGTTGGACAGAGGTGAGAAATGAGGCTGGACCGTCACACAAGGTAACCCCGCAGGTCATGAGGGCCATGTGTGCTGTGCTAACAAGTGTGGATATGACCTTGGAGATCCAGAGCAGTGTTCACAAACTGGCAGCCCATAGGCCAAACGTTGTGTTTTGCTTAACCAATGCCATATTTCTCAAATTAGGATATTTTATTTTAAAACCTAGATTGCCAGATTCGCTTTGAAAATGCAGAGGATGCGGTGATGTGGGGCCTTTAGTCTTGCAGGCAAATCAGCTGGTGCCAAGCAACAAGCACCCCTTTCATAGGGTCTAGGCTCTCTGGTCCACGGCAGTCTGCCCCGGGCACTATCGTCTTGCATCGGGACTTCTTTGCTCATACATCACCTGTTGCGTATAGATAAATGAGTTTGCAACCTCTAGCCTAGGTTCAGAATGTCTGTTTAAAAAAACCCCACCGTGATAGTAAGTCTCCAAAACAACCCCCCAGTGAGCCATGCCTCCTGGTAAAGTTATGCCCTCCCACAGTGAACCTGAGCTAGTACTGTGTAACTAACAGAATGAGAGGGAAATGATACCGTGGGACTTTTGAGGATAGCGCATAAGAAGCCAGCCATCACGTAAGAAGTTTGACTACCTGAGGCCTCCATGCTATGAGGAAGCCCAAGTTAACACTGTGGAGAGACCACATAGAGGAAGAGAATGAGATATCCTGCCAGTCCCCCAAGTGTCTTAGCCATTCCATCTGAGATGCCAGACATGAGAAAGCCATCTTGGACACCCAGGCCAGATGCCTTCTGAATGCAACCATATGCAATCATATGAGAGACTCTAGTGTGGCTCAAATGTCCCCCCAAAACTCATCAAAGCTTGATTCCCATTGTAACAGTGTTAAGCAGGTTGGAAATCAGACTACTGCAGTGTTGAAAGGTGGGGCCTTTAAGAGATGATTAAATCATGAGTGGATTAATGAATGGATTAATGTATTCATGGAGTAATGAGTTAATGGTTTAATGGGTTATCATGGGTGTGGACTACGGGCTTTTTAAGGAAAGCAAGTGAGCACATTAACAAGCACTCTCGCCCAACCCCCACCATGTGATTGCCTGCATCACCGTGGGACTGTGTACAGAGTTCCCAACAAAAAAAAGACCCCCACCAGTGCCCTGTGGACCCTGGACTTCCTGGGCTCTAAAACTATAAGAAATAAATTTCGTTTTCTTATAAATTCTTATAAACACCTACATTACCATTCATTAACTGTGTGGCCTTAGGCACATTATTTACCATCTTTATGCCTCTGTTTTCTCATCTTTCAAATAATGATAAAAATAGCTCAGGTCAGCAGAGTTTTTGAAATGCACATTGATTGTGAACGGAATGTCCTTAGCCTTGAAGCTAGAACAGTTACTATCAATGAATCGCAAGTGCTCAATAACTGTCGATCATTATTTCACTTTGGTTCACATTATTATTGTTGTTGAAGTTTGTCTAGTGGGTAGCACCTCTCAAAACCAGGATGCAGAAAATGAAGAAGAGGGAGAAAAGGCAGAGAAGGAACTGATGAACAGGTCCAGCTTAAGGAGGATGTACATAGAGAAGACAGTTCTCAGAGTGGTGTGTATGTCTTGATATACCAAACTCTGGGGTGCCAGGCAATTGGCTATTGACCCCACTTTGGTGTTCTGTACTAAAGATTCTGGAAGTTCCTATCAAGTCACAATTCATTAATTCATAACTCATTCAAAAATATTTATGCAGCACAGACTATATATGTCAGGCATTATTCCAGGTGCTGGGGATACAGTAGTGAACAAGGGTCCCTGCCCTCATGGAGCTTCCATTCTGTGTTTATCAAGTAAATAAATAAGTAAAATATATAGCATGGCAGATGGTGGTAAGTACAATGGGAAAACAAAATAAGTAAGGGTGATAATGAACGTGGGGTGGAAGAAATTGGGTTGTTATTGTAAGTTAGTAGGTCAAGGCAGGCCTCCCTGATCACGGTGTAAAGTGAAAGAGGTATCTGGGTGGGGAGGGACCTTCAATTATGCATCTAGAAGGATCCAAACACTGAAAAAGAGCTGCCTCAAGTTGTTATGTCTACTGATAATCAAGCATACTGATAGATATATGTTTTCTCCCAGTGATTCTGTAAGGCAAATGTTCCTATATGTTATCCTTAATTTATTCCTATTGTACTACATTTCTCTTTGAGCTACTTTAAATTCTTTTTGGAACAAGGCAAGATGATGTATTAATCAGGTTAACTTAGGTTAAGTAACAATCCCCAAGTCTCAGCAGCTTAACAAAACAACAGTGTATTTTTTGTCCACCCAAAGTCCATAGAGGGTGGCTCCACAGTGTCATCATTCAGGGACTCTGACCAGCTGTGGCCCCACCATCCACACTGTGCTCACTGCAGCAGGGAGAAGGTCAGGTGCAAGATTGGCACCAGCTCTTAAATGCTTCTGCTGGAAGGGACACAAATCCTCACCTCTCCTTATATTTCTTTGGCTGGAGCAGGTCATGTGTAGCTATGTGTGTGATCACCTTAAATGCTTAGAAGTAAAATGAAATAGATATCAATGAATAGTTTAGTGGCTACCTTTCTTGGAGATATAAATATACACACAGACACACACACATATATACAGAGAGAGAGACAGACAGAGAGAGAAACATTGAAAAAGAAACTGAGGTTTAGAAATGGTAAATAAGGGGCCGGCCCGGTGGCACACTGCTGTAGTGCGCCGCTTGGGAAGTGCGGCGGCGCTCCCGCCGAGGGTTCGGATCCCACATACAGACCGGTTCCCGCTCACTGGCTGAGCGAGGCACGGGAGCAACACCGAGGGCTGCGATCTCGTTGCCGGTCCCAGTCCGGTACGGGGGCGACACTGAGGGTTGCGAACCATTGCCGGACACGGAAAAAGACAAAAAAAAAAAAAAAGAAAAGAAATGGTAAATAATTTGCCCAAGGTCATAGTCTGCAAGTAGCCAAGTCAAGATCAGAACCCAGATCTGTCTGTTTCAAACTTGTCTTAGTGACAATATGTGGCATCTGTAGCGCGCAACAGAGTTCCTTGATATCAGGTCAGATACTAGCAAATGAATGTGCTTTTCTGACTGGGTATTAAGTTTATCTCTAAATTTTGCTTTCTTTAAGCACAGTTTGGGAAGCTCTGCACTTTTTTTCAGCAAATTCAAAAAACTATCAGTATTCAACTATCACTACAGAGGACCTCAGTAAGCTCAGAAAACACTACAGTTCCACAGGAACATAAATTGAGAGTTACAGTGATGAAAGCCTCACACTGGGGCATTTTCCAACCCCAAGAACCAATTCTCTGATTCTCCAGAGGCTAACTGGGTATTCAACAATTCATTTCAATTCTGCACTATCTACTTGGAGTTAGTGCAGAGCCCACAGCTTAAGGGCCCAGTCTCACAAGACTGCCCTCCACTTCAGATGCCAGTCACAGGCCCCAAACCTCCCATACTTCTGGCCAACCAGCTATAAATTTGGGGGTTCCCATGATGTTGCTTTGCCCCCCACAGATTTGTCAACCCTCTTCCCCTGGGTGACAGAGCTGCAAAGGATTACTCAAAGCCCATCTCTTCTGAGCAGTGAGAAGCCCCAAAATGGTTAATCTCCCCCAGAACCCTCAAGCAAAAGGCATTCCTTCCTTGGGAAATTAACCACAAACTGGGGTTCCCTTCCTGTATTTATTCTCCAGCCCAGGAAGTTACAGCAAGAGACATAGGTAGGGTTATAGTTTAACAATATAGGCTGGTAACTTTCAGTGAAACAAGCCAGATGACATTACAGTAAGGCAATTAAGTGATCCATTAGCAAAAGCTTGATCTTAGCAAGCATTCCTTTCTTATAGCAATTTCTCAGTATCTTTATATATTAGTCAGTAACTTATCTGTCTTTGAGCCAGCAACCTTGCTGTGTTAGAATTCTTTATCTTACACCAGAGACTTTATAGCCTGAGGAAAATTTCCTGTCCTTTGCAAGGTCAATATTTGAAACTGCAAGGCTTTGGAAAACCAGGCCCTGTGAAGTACATTTGCTTTATGAATCCTCTACACCATGACCCCTCCTTAAGCTTCATAATTTGCTACAACAGCTCACAAAACTTAGAGAAACCCTTTTTTTTTTTTAAGGTAATTTGCACAGAAAATTCTCAGCACAGATCTTTTATTTTATTTTATTTTGTTTTATCAATATAAAATGTAGTTGATTTTTGTGTCCCTTTACCAATTCTTCCCTCCCTTCTCCCTCTCCCCCCTCCCACCCATCAACATCATATCTGTTCACTTGTCTCAACAAGTTCAAGGAATTGTGATTGGGAAAACACTTTTCTCATGTTTGTCAGTTTATTGTAGTATTTTAAAGGTTATAATGAAACAGCCAGATGATGAGATTCATAGGATGAGGTCCAAAAGGGATCCCAGTGCAGGAGCTTCTATCTCTATGGAGTTGGGGTACACCAACATCTGGCATGAGGATGCTCTCACCAACCTAGAAGCTCTCTGAATCCTATCATTTAGGGGGTTTGTAGAAGTTTCATTACATAGACAGGATTGATTAAATCACAGGCCATTGATAATCCACTCTATCTCTAGCCTTTGTCCCCTACCCGGATACTTGGGGATGGGGCTCAAAGTTCTAAACCTCTAATTATGTCTTGGTCTTTCTGACAACCAGCCTCCATCCTGAGGTGATCTAGTTATCTCATTAGCACATAAAAGACACTCTTGCCACTCTGGATATTCCAAGGGTTTTAGGAGCTGTGTGCCAGGAACTGGGGAAAAAACTAAATATTTTTTTTTTTTATTTTATCACACTCACCATGGTCAAGCTAATTTCTTTTTTCTTTTTTTTTTTTTTCCTTTTTGTCTTTTTTCATGACCGGCAACGGGATCGCAACCCTCGGTGTTGCGCCCGCACCGCACTCAACCAGTGAGCGGACCGGTCTCTATATGGGATCCCAACCCTCAGTGGGAGTGCCGCCGTGCTCCCAAGCACCACACTCTACCGAGTGTGCCACCAGGCCAGCCCGGTCAGGCTAATTTCATTACAGGACATCCAAAACTCGTAGCTCTGAATGTGATGACAATTAGTAACTTTCAAGAAATGGAGACTAGGAGCATGAGACATCTGAAAGAAACAAATGTCCTCAATATTTTAAAAGTTGCTCAACTAAATTGATTCTGGAAACTACTAAAACTGGACATCAATACCTGAACAATGTTTTTAAATAGGTAGTATGTGCATGGTTTCAATAAAATGTTTTATTTGTTAAATTGCAGAGATCTGTATATGTATTTATGATATAAATCTACAATTCCTCTTCCAAAAAGGTCTAAAAACTGGGAGATTTTCCTAACTCATTTAGCAGCAAGACCTAAATTGAATTTATTGAGTATTTAGAGTATTTTTTTCCATTAGTAAGAATATTTATATAACTGTTGAAATGTGAACTTTGATCAAATATTAGCTTGACATTGGAGAGCCGATCCAGATTGGGGGTGTTACATCATATGAAAAATATATACCACATTATTTGCAGTGGACTGAGTGTGTCTCCCAAATTTATATGTCAAAACCCTAATCCCAGTGTGATGGTATTAGGAGATGGGGCATCTGGGAGGTGATTAGGTTATGAGGGTAGACCTAATGAATGGGATTAGTGCTCTTCTAAGAAGAGGCCACCTAGCTAGCTTTTGTATGCGAGGACACAGCCAGAAGGCAGCTTTCTGTAAACCAGAAAGAAGGTCATCACCAGAACCCAACCCTGCTGGCATTTTGATCTCAGATTTCCAACCTCCAGAACAGTGAGAAATAAATATTTATGGCTTTATATTTTGTGAGATTTTGTTTATTAACAAAATATCTTTTGTTAGATTATTTGTTATATTTAGTTTATATTTTGTTATAGTAGCCTGGGCTAAGACATCACCTTTCTAAATAAAAACATTTTTAAATTCTGAAATACATTTGGCAGCACAGATTTAAATGAGAAATTGCGACCTCGATTATCATCATATTTCCTGCTGATAAAATTGTCCAGTTGTTTTGCCCATTGACCCAGCTCCAGAGCTACTATTCTATTACCTGCAGTGGTGCTTTTGTTACCTTCCCAGGCTGAGATGAGATGTGGTTATTCTGCTCTCTGTCATCAGTAAACAATGTCACTTTTCTCAAATGTCCTTATCTCA
>NW_007732304.1:52723-53483 GCF_000696425.1 Galeopterus variegatus | reverse complement strand
TTCGGATCCTATATAGGGATGGCCGGTGCGCTCACTGGCTGAGTGTGGTGTGGACGACACCAAGCCAAGGGTTATGATCCCCTTACCGGTCACAAAAAAAAAAAAAAACTTAATCCCCACTGAGACAGTGTGAAGAGGGTGGGAACTCCTATTGTGGTAAATGAAAGGTGGGGCTTTTAAGAGGTGATTCGATTGTAAGGACTGTACCCTTGTGAATGGATTAATCCATTGACAGATTAATGGGTGGTGATAGGTGAGGTTCTGATAGCTTTTTTGGAGAGTGAGTGAGCAGGTTAGTTATGTTTTGCTCAAGCCATTTGCCACATGACACCAAGTTGCTGTGAAGAATCACCACCACCAAAGCCCTCACCAGATGTGTTCCCTGGACTTTGGACTTCCCGGCCCCCAAAACTGTAAGTAATAAATTATATTTCCTTATATAGATCATCCAGTTTCAGGTATTTTGTTATAACAACAGAGGTGGACTGATACAATGGGCCTCTGTAGATGTTGTGTCCCCATTTCTTCTTCCTTAGATAACTTGGGATTTATTGTCAGAGTTTTGTAAACAATCAGATGAAAGGGGCTCTGGTATAATTTTTCCTGTGTCCTTCAGATCTCTCTTTAGAGATACATGATGCAACATCAAAGGGAGGCTTCGTCACCTCAACACCCCCTTTAACCACGCCCCTCCCAAAGAAAGGAGACAAGGACTTAACACACATTGTATTAAACTAGGGGTTTTAAACCTGTTTGAGAA
>NW_007732304.1:41669-52240 GCF_000696425.1 Galeopterus variegatus | reverse complement strand
AACATCAAAGGGAGGCTTCGTCACCTCAACACCCCCTTTAACCACGCCCCTCCCAAAGAAAGGAGACAAGGACTTAACACACATTGTATTAAACTAGGGGTTTTAAACCTGTTTGAGAATGACAGAGCTCTTTGCAAAACTGATGAAAGACTCCAAGAAAGATAAGACTTCTAGAAGGACTCCTACAAAAATAAGAACAAACTCAAAATTTTGCATAAAATTTCAGGTTTCTTAGACAGCCTCTGGCAAGCCCATATTAAGACCTTCCATCCTAGACCAGTGATTCTCAGAGGGGCCCCATAGGTCCATTGGATCCTTGAGAAGTGAGGTTCAAATTCTACACCAGGCTCCCCTCCCACTCCAAGACACGTGCCTGGTCCACCATCTGAGAAAACTTTTAAATAGTGAGAAATGGGTTCCATGTGTTGTCAGATTTACATAACTCAAGGAAAATAATTTCCCCAGGTGGGTGACCTCTTTGATCTGAAATCTTTTTTCTATAAGAGTCATTATGGAAGAGGGAAATTTTCCTGAGATAAGACTTATCAGGATTCATCTTGTCCTTTTAGACTTCTTAACTTAAGTCTCCCTGGTCATTTGTGTCTTTAGTTTCCCCCATGTTGATTACTATTTAAAATTAAGTTCTTCTCATATTTACTTTGGATTTTTTTCTGTGTGCTGTATGGAAAAAGACAATGAAGAAAGTGAGTGGGTGACTCACTTCTTTACACCCCCTGCCTAAAAGGGACTAAATATTCTTAGGGTACCCGTATATTTTAGGAACAGAAGTTAATTCAGTTCATTAGCCCAGATTAGAACCAATAAGAATCCCATAAGGATCCACCACCACAGCCAAAGGCTGCCTGCCTAACCCCAGCTAGCCATCATCTCAAACTTAAACCTATGTTTGGTCACAAGGCAGGCTAGACAGTAGCTTGGAGATCCCGCAACTTCTAATCTCCATGAGCGTATAAACTCAGGATGGTGGCACAGTAATGACATCTTCATATGATGAGAGAAAGCCAAGAGGAGATAGAAAAATCTGATGACCTCCATCCTGGGAAAGAAACTGAATCCATCTCATGATTGAGCAGCTGTCACTATGAAGCTCATTGCACTTTACGCCCCTGGGCTTCTTCGAGCTTTTAATGGATGAAATGCCCTCCTGGTACCCCCTCCTAACCCCCACCATCCCCACAGCATCCATCATCCCTGCTTTCATAATGACTCTTACAGAAAAGAGATTTCAGATCAAAGAGGTAACCCACCTGGGGAAATTATTTACGTGGTAAACTCCTACGCATTCTTCAAGACAAAAGGCAATTTCTCTGTGAAATCTTCCCTCCCCTGGCAGAATTATGCCCTGCTTGTCCTTATAGCTTTTAATCATACCACTACTAGAGCATGTAAACATGACATTATGTTAATGGCTATTTGTTTGCATTTCTTCGTCTACCCCTCCTCACTAGACCAGGAGGTTCCCAAGATTGGGGTCTGAAAGTGTTTTATCCACGTAACATAACACTTCAAACAGCTTTGCGTGAAGCATTTGCATGTGGTCTTGGGGAAGCTTCTTAAGTGCAAATGCAGATGTTTCAGACAGAGATCTTGATTAGGAACTCATCAGTTAGGACTTTTAGCCAAACTACACGTATCTTTTGGCATTATCCTAGGACTTCCATCTCCCAGGAACCTCACAGTTCTAGTCAGGAAGGGTAGACATAGATATATAGCCCAAGTGTTGTCATTATAATAGTATGATTAAATGTTATAATTGAGGCATGTTTGGGGAGATGTAGATGGTTAGAATTTTCTAAACATGTATTTAGACAGTCGTTATCTGAAAGTTATGGGTTTTTTCTCTGAAAGGCATGTGTACACGCGTAAGCATGTGCTCACAGAGAGGGGAGCAGGCCCAGACCGAGGCAGGTCAGGTGGGCCTGACCTTCTCTTCTTCTTAGGCCACATCGTGAAGGAAAATGGACAAGGCTTGACACAGCCCCGTATGACTTGGACTGGGCCTGCTGGATCCCCCCAAAGTTCTCTTTACATTAGGAAAGTGGTAGTATGAAGATTTGAAAGGACTGGGCTGAGCTACTGAGGAAAAGTTTTGAAATGGGTCAGGCAATAAAAGATTTTCTCTTGAGCCCTTTTTTAAACTCAGGGTAACAAATCAGTTGCAAACAGTTGGCAATTACTAGATTCTACAGAAAAAGAGCCCTGGGACCAATAAAACATGAGGTGAAAGTCACCAGATTACAAATTTGGGAGGAAATTACCCCACCTAATTTCCAGTGGAATTCTGTACTCTGTAATTCCCCTTAAAGGAGGTAGGAATTGTATAAGCAATTAATATTTGTTCGTGGAATCTTGGGGACAATAAGTCATTTCTTTAAATTTCATTTAATGCATTGCCTTTTAGTTACGCCTCTTCCATAAAAATTGCAGAGTAGAAATACAGACCCACAGCCACATTTCAAAGATGGGTTAGTTGATCATTCCTTTGTCAGAAATAACAGTCTCTGAATCAGTTTACAGAGTCACCACATGATGGACTGGAAGTGGTTTAGTTATTACCAGCCTCAGACTCTCACTCCTGATAGCCTAGGAAGAAGCTTACGAAAGTGTCATTCGAGCCAGCAGAGATGGCTCTAAATTGAACTATACCATAGTAAAGAAAATAAACTCTCTAAAATGCCCAGTTTTATTTAGTTGATATAATTGTAATTAGCCAAACAGCAATGTGCTTGAGCTAGCCTAAGATAGGCAATATGGCCCTGTGCAAAATATTTCAGTTATTTCTGAGCAACTTGATAAGCTCATTTGCTCTGGGACACAGAGAAACACGCAGACAAATTAAGGAAGCCTGGGTGGAGCTCATGTGACACATGTGGATGGTGATCTGGGGCTTTGGGGGGAGATCAAAGACTCTTGGGGTAAAAGGAGAGCCACAACTTCCACTCTCTGCTGTGCTAGCAGTTGTTATTTTTAAGTAGAGCCTCTTTGATCTGAGGTATATTAGCATTTCGTGATCACTCAAATCAATATTCTTTTTCATGTGGGGATTTTGAGTCATTTTTGTACTTCCTCTTTTAAAGTTCCATAAACCCCAATAAATAAGAATTGTGATTGCCTGCTCCTGGGGAGAGCAGACTTTACTGCTGATGTAACTGTTCCTTTCTCCTGATTGCCGCCTGTTTCTTAGAATTTGATGGTGTAGACTTCCTGACCCCTTAAGGTTAATAGCTGTGGCAGACCCTGCCTAATCAACACTGTTCAAAAAATGTTTGTTTTATGTCATTGAACAAAACATCTCTTTGAAAGGACTCTCATATTCTTGTCTGATGACTACATTCTATATATATTCTCAGCATATTTTAAGAGAAAATTGGACGTTTTCTCTTAAAGCCTCTCATTTAAGTTTCTCTTAAAGAACTCACTTTAGACTCCCAATTTCCTGTAATAAATCAATTTTTAAAACAACTTTTATTAAGAAATTTGGTACCCATAATCTGTTCAAAAAGCATTTTTTTTTCCAAAACACTACTTGAAAATATAATTTTGGAACTTTTCTGATCATTAATGTTTTTAAAAGTAATACTCAGAGGACAGAAGCTAAGTGCAACATTCTGTCCCAAGAAAGTATCAAGAGTATAAAATTGATGAATTTCTAAGTCCTAGGTCTCACCAGGCTGTTACTACAAAACAAGGACTTTATGAAACAAGTTTCACCAGCCTAAATGCGAGAATTGAGTGCTTCTGCAAATAGACCCCACCGTGTGAATCCCTCAGAGGCCATCTCAGGCGTTCTCAGGCTGTATCCCTCGTGTCTCCACCAGGGGGCGTTACAGCACGGTGGTTGTATTTAAGCACTGCAGTCACACAGACAAATGGGGTTTGAACCCCTTCTCTTCCACTTCCTAACTTTACAACCTCTCTTTGTTTCAGCTTACTCGTCTTTAAATTGGGACAGTAACAGCACTTATACATATACGTCACTAAATAAGAGAATACCTGCACAGTGCTTTCACATGGTCTTGGCACACAATAAGCACTGCTTCTGTCTATCAGATGGGAGGCTTCTGGCTATCAGGAACATAAAAACCAACTGAGAATGGCTTAAACATAATAAGGATTTATTATTTCATTTAACGAAGAGTCTCAAAGTGGGGTGGCTCCAGGATTACTTGATTCAGCAGGAACATAAAAACCAACTGAGAATGGCTTAAACATAATAAGGATTTATTATTTCATTTAATGAAGAGTCTCAAAGTGGGGTGGCTCCAGGATTACTTGATTCAGTGACTCAGTAATGTCATCAGGAACTTATTTTTCCACTCTGCAGTCCTCACTATGTAAGCTTCTCCTCAGACAGGCTCCCATCATGTGTGAGAGACTTACACTTATCATCGAGAAAAGAAATTTTCCAGAGGGGAGGAAAAGTCCATCTTCTATTATAACTTGCTTTTTTAAGAGTAAAGAAGCTTTTCCTCTTTACTCTTAAGAGAGTAAAAAGCCCCTCTCTCAGCAGAATTTTCTTTATTTTCCATTGGCTGGAATTGTACCACATACCCATGCCTAACCCTATCACTGGCAGGGAGAATGGATTTATCATGATTGACTTAAAAGAACTGAGATTAACCCCTGATGTAGGAATAAGATCACGTCCCCCAGATATCTGTGCCGCCTGAAGTCGAGGAAAGAAGGAACACAGTAGACAGGTATCTAAATCCCACCTAAAAATTTTAAAGAGTTGAGAGACAGGCTTGCTAACTACTCTGATGTGAGCATAGAGTTTGCTACCATGTTGGGATTGGGTAGCATTCCCAGAGTTTGTGGGCCAAGGATGCAGGTTTTCTGGAGACAAAATATAAACCACACATGACAGCCACGTGGCAGGGGTTGAATGGGTGCTCACTCATAGGGCCACCTGAAGGAGCAATCAGGACACGGCAGAAAAAAGCTACAGATATTGCTGGATCCCAGGAGCTGGGAAAAGAAGAAATGATAAACCAGAGATATGGATGATCTGTGTCATTCATGCCAAGGAAATACAGGTAAGGAAACCCTAGCAAGAGATTCCTCTAAAAATCCCTCAACAGTGCCCATGAGGGAAAAAGTCATCTTTCAATGTCTCCCAGACCCAGAGAGCCTGAAGCTGTCTTATGACAGTACTAGCCAAATAAGAATTTTCTTGCTCCTTCTGCCTCTTTTCCCCCACTCCAACCCTGCAGGTGTCTGAAACTTCACTTATCAAGTGAGGAGAGAAACAGTGGACCAAGAAGCAAGAGGTTGCCAGCCGTGCTCTCTTTCATCCAGGCTTCTAACCTGGGAAGAGGAGAGTAGCTCTAACTCAGAATGAAATGGGAAGTTTTGCCTATTATCTAGGACTGGGTATTCTAGATGGTAATTTGAGACTGTGCTTTGTAACTTATAATTCCCAGAGCAATAATAAAGTCTGTCTAAGTTTATCTAGAAGTAAGGGCAGAACTAGTCCCACTGAGCAGGTAAACAAAATAAAGTTGCTGTATGCTACTTAAACGTCTAAGAATTCACAACTTTCATAAGAAATCACGCCTAAGAACTTTTCTACAGAACCAAGCTTTTCTTAAGATCCCATAAAGAGGTAAGTTCACAATTACTCCTAGAAATACTCCAAAGTATCCTTTTGTGAAGGTTACGACTTAATTCTTTAAGAGTTATGAAGGTGAGTGACTCTGGCTGGTAGCCCCAGATGCAGCATCTCCCAACTTTTCACTAAAATACTTATAAAGATATATATATATATATTCTCAGTTACATATGTATATATGTACAGTATGTAACTGAAAATGATAAATTACTCCCAGAATCCAAGAGACTTACCACTATCTATATGAATAGGAATCACGCCATTAAACGAAGACTACCTAAAAGAAAGGAGGGGGTTATAATATACTTTATAACTCATCCATTTTATGGCCCAGGACTCAGAAGGAGTGTTTGCTAATCAGAAAATAGGACATCCATCTTTGTAATACAGGCTATTTTTTGAGATTGCCAGCCATATTTCTGCATCCTTTAGATAATGCACATCCCAGAAAATGGTTGGACGAGAAACAGATGTGGTATTGCATTCTGGGAGGCACAGTACCTACAATAAATGTAGATAAAAGCAGAGACAGGAAAACTCTACTCGAAGTGCATAATGGAATCACAATTTTTTATGTGCTCCGTTAGTTCAGAGTAATCTGTTAACTTAGGCAATGGGATAAGGAAAGATGCTAGTTCAGAGGAAAACACTATGTAGAAGATTATTAGGGAAAGGCTACAGGCCTGAGAGCTAAGCCAAGCTACAATCTTAAAAAGAGGATTAGACACGGACAGAAAGAAGGACCTAAAGCTATATAAACAACCCAACTGTTAAAAGTACTGATTCTGAATGTATCTTCTCTCTCATAAGAATGAGTTAAGGTGGGTGTCTAATACTCTCCAGAGAAAGGTAAAAAGAAGATGCAGACACAAAATATGTCTTGGATAATTATGCCTGTAAAAGTGCATCAAGAAACTGTGAAATAGATATTGACATCTACACAGAAGTAACAGGCCGACATAGAAAGACAGATGAATAATGAGAATTTCAAAGAGTCTGTGGCAGAGACAATGGCATATGTTTCCCACACTCTTTCCTTTTCCTGGGTATGTAGGATGGCTATATTTCTCAGATTCCCTTGCAGTTGGGTTCAGACAATATCATTAACTTTAGCACTGGAATATGAGCATAAATAATGTGTCATTCAATACTGAGGCAGTTAATATCAAGTGTGCCTTCTCCATGCCCCCCTTCTCTTTGTTTATTTGTACTTATTTATCTAGTGCCTGACCGGTATGGGGATCTGAACCCTTGACCTTAGTATTATAACACTGCACTCTAACCAACTGAGCTGACCAACCAGCCTCCATCTTCCCTTTTTTGCATCAGCCTTTCAGACTATACGTGTTCCAGATGGCATAGTCTTAAGAGAAAGCCACCCAATGTGCATCAGACTTTACATAAATGAGAAATAGATTTCATTGTGTTAATCCACTGAGATTTCTGAGTTGATTTGTTATTGAAACACAGCCTAACCTGAGCTGACTAATATGGAACCAAAACACAACAGCAGATGTTAAAACCAAGTTGATTTATCCAAGGAATGCAAAAAAGGATAGTTTAGTGTTAGACAATCTATCAGTATAATAATTCATTACAGATCCATGGAGACCACATGCCCTGAGGTGCCAGTGCACGACCAAGCAGGTAGGCCTTGCTGCTGCCGGACCCCAACCCCATCCCAGCCGAATGCGCACCAACCAGAGAGGCACCCTGCCAGAGAGGCCCAAGATCTGTGGGGACCATGCGCCCCACAGCGCCAGTGCATGACCAAGCAGATAGGCCTTGCTCCTGCCGGGCCCCAACCCCATCCCAGCCGAGTGTGCACCGACCAGAAAGGCACCCTCCTGGACAGGCCCGAGTCCCATGGAGACCATGCGCCCTATGGTGCCAGCGCACAACCTAGCAGGAAGGCCTCACCACTGCCAGACCCCATCCCCAGCCTGGAGTGTGAGCTGACCAGAGAGGCACCTCCCTGGAGAGGCCCAAGACCTGAAGCAACCACGCACCCAAGGTGGCAGCAGGTGACCAAGCAGACACTGAGGCAGCAATGCCAAATTGGCAGGCCCAGCAGCATCCTAGCCAAACAATAGTGTTGAACCAGTGCATGGTGAAATCCCTTGCCAAAATGACTAAATATCAAAGGAAAGATAACAGAAATATGAAAAATCAAGAAAGTATACCACCAAAGGGTAATACCTCTCAGGCTCTAGATCCTATAGAACAAGAAGCCCTTGAAATGTCTGACAAGGAATTTTGAGTGCTAATTCTAAGGAAACTAAATGAGATACAAGAAAACTCATCTAGACGACATGATGAAACGAGGAAAAGTATAGAGGACCTGAAAGAAGAAATGTACAAGGAAATCAATGCCATGAAAAAGAATGTAGCAGAGCTTGCCAAGCTGAAAAATTCATTCAACCAAATAAAAAACACAACAGAGTTTAACCAGAAGGCTTGCAGAAGCAGAAGAGAGAACTTCTGACCTTGAAGATGGGCTTTTTGAAATAACACAAGCAGACAAAAAAAAAAGAAAGAAAAAAATTAAAAACATTGAAGAAAATCTGAGAGATATCAGATAACCTTAAGTGCTCAAATATCCAAGTTGTAGGTATTCCAAAAGTGGAGGAAAAAGGAGAATGCATTGAAAACATATTCAACAAAATAGTGGCAGAAAACTTCCCAGGTATAGGAAAAGACACAGATCTTCAGATTCAGGAAGCTCAAAGATCCCCAACTGTTTTCAACCTAAAAATATCTTCTCCAAGACATGCTATAGTCAAATTGGCAAAACTCAAAGACAAAGAGAGAATCTTAAAAGCTGCAAGAGAGAAGTGTCAAATCCCTATAAGGGAGCCCCAATAAGACTAACATCAGACTTTTCATCACAGACCCTAAAAGCCAGAAAGGAATGGGATGATATATTCAAAATACTAAAAGACAGAGATTTTCAGCCAAGAATACTGTACTCTGCAAGGCTATCCTTCCAAAATGAAGGGCAAATAGTATATTTGTCAGACAAACAAAAACTGTGGGAGTTCACTACCACACGACCACCCTTACAAGAAATTCTCAAGGGAGTCCTGGGTTTGGGACCTGAAAAATAACTGCCACTGCCATAAAAACTCAAGAAAAATCAAAACCCACTAGTAAAATAAAAATGCCAACAATGAAGAGAGAGAAAATAAGTTTATCTACAACCCAAGAAACCAACAAATATGGAAGATAAACAGTAAATCAGAAAGAAAGGAACAAAAGACACTTAAGACATACAAACAAAAATCAATAAAATGTTAGGAGTAAATCAACACTTTTCAATAACAACTCTTAATATAAAAGGATTAAATTCCCCAATCAAAAGACACAGACAGGCAAAATGGATTAAAAAGGATGACCCAACTATACGCTGCCTTCAAGAGACTCACCTCACCTATAAAGACTCACATAGACTAAGAGTGAAAGGATGGAAAAAGATTTACCATGCAAACAGAAATGAAAAACGAGCTGGAGTAGCTATTCTTATATCTGACAAAATAGAGTTTATACTAAAAACCATAAAAAGAGATAATGAGGGCCACTAAATAAAGATAAAAGGATTCATCCATCAAGAAGACATAACAATCATAAATATATATGCACCCAATATTGGAGCAGCCAGATTTATAAGCAAACTCTATTAGACCTAAAGAAGGAAGTAGACACTAATACCATAATAGCAGGGGACCTGAACACCCCACTATCAATATTAGACAGATCATCTAGGCAAAGAATCAGCAGAGAAACACAAAATCTGAACAACACTCTAGACCAATTGGAATTGGCAGATATCTACAGAACATTACATCCAACAAACTCAGAATATTCAGTCTTCTCATCAGCACATCACTCATTCTCCAGGATAGATCACATGTTAGGTCACAAATCAAGTCTCAACAAATTCAAAAAAATGGGATCATCCCATGTACTTTTCAGATCACAATGGATTAAAATTAGAAATCAATAACAAATGAAATTCTGGAAACTATGCAAACACATGGAAATTAAACAGCATTCTACTTAATGACATATATGTCCAAGAAGAAATCAAAAAGGAAATCAAAAAATTTATTGAAGTTAATGACAACAATGATACACCATACCAAAATCTGTGGGATACTGCAAAAGCAGTAGTAAAAAAGCCACTCTACTTTTGTACACGTAATAACTTCGTATAGCATACATTATACGAAGATGGCAAGTGAACAACCTAATACTTTGCCTTAAAGAACTAGAAAAACAAGAACAATCCAAAGCCAAAGTTAGATGGAAAGAAATCATTAAGACCAGAGCAGAACTTAATAAAATTGAAACTCAAAAAGTGATACAAAATTAATGAATTAAAAAAGTTGGTTTTTTGAAAAGATAAATAAAATTGACAAAGCATTAGCATGGCTAACTAAAAAAAACAAAAATTAGAAATGAAAAAGGTGATATTGCTACTTAAACCTCAGAAATACAAGAAACCATTAGTGACTACTATAAACAATTATCTGCCAACAAATTTGAAAATCTGGAGGAAATGGATAAATTTCTGGACACACACAAATTACCAAAAGCAAGCCAAGACGATATTGAAAATCTGAACTGACCAATAACAATAAGAGATTGAAGCTATTATCAGAAAACTGCCAACAAAGAAAAGCCCAGGACCAGATGGATTCACAGCAGAATTCTACCAAACATTCAAAGAGGAATTGACACCAATTCTCTACAAACTATTCCAAAAGATTGAAACAGAGGCAATTCTCCCAAACTCATTCTATGAAGAAAACATTACCCTGATACCAAAACATGGTAAAGATACAACTAAAAAAGAAAACTACAGGCCAAAATCCTTGATAAATATAGATGCAAAAATCCTCAATAAAATACTAGCTAACAGAATACAGCAACACATATG
>NW_007732304.1:39781-40831 GCF_000696425.1 Galeopterus variegatus | reverse complement strand
TGAGCCAAGAAGATGTAGAAAATCTGAACAGACCAATAACAATAAAGGAGATTGAAGCTGTTATCAGAAGGCTCCCAACAAAGAAAAGCCCAGGACCAGATGGATTCACAGCAGAATTCTACCAAACATTCAAAGAGGAATTGACACCAATTCTCTACAAACTATTCCAAAAGATTGAAACAGAGGCAATTCTCCCAAACTCATTCTATGCAGCAAACATCACCCTGATACCAAAACCAGGTAAAGATACAAATAAAAAAGAAAACTACAGGCCAAAATCCTTGATAAATATAGATGCAAAAATCCTCAATAAAATACTAGCTAACAGAATACAGCAACACATACACAAAATTATACACCATAATCAAGTGGGATTCATCCCACGGATGCAAGGTTGGTTCAAAATACAAAAATCAATAAGTGTGATACACCATATCAATAAAATCAAACACAAGGACCATATGATCATCTCTCTAGATGCTGAAAAATCATTTGATAAAATTTAACACTTGTTCATGATAAAGACTCTCTACAAGTTAGATATAGATGGCATGTATCTCAACATAATTAAAGCCATATATGATAAACCCACTGCCAATATCATCCTAAATGAGGTAAAGCTGAAAGCTTTTCCTTTTAAGAACAGGAACTAGACAAGGATGCCCACTCTCACCACTCCTATTCAACATATTGTTAGAAGTACTAGCCAGAGCAATCAGAGAAGAGAAGGAAATATAGGGCATCCAGATTGGAAAAGATGAAGTCAAACTGTCTCTGTTTGCAGATGACATGATCCTATATATCGAACAGCCTAAAGCCTCCACAAAAAAACTCTTGGAGTTGGTAAATGATTTCAGCAAAGTTGCAGGATACAAAATCAACACACAAAATCAGTAGCATTTCTATTCTCTGATAGTGAACATGCAGAACTAGAAATCAAGAAAGCTTGCCCATTTACAATAGGGACCCAAAAGATAAAATACTTAAGTATAGAGTTAACCAAGGATGTGAAAAATCTCTATAATGAGAACTACAAACCATTGCTGAGAG
>NW_007732304.1:5620-39632 GCF_000696425.1 Galeopterus variegatus | reverse complement strand
TGATGTACAAATTCAATGCAATCCCCATCAAAATTTCAATGACATTTTCCCCAGAAATGGAAAAAACTATGCAGACATTTATATGGAATAACAAAAGACTACACATAGCCAAAGCAATTCGGAGCAAAAAAAATAAAGCTGGAGGCATAACACTACCTGACTTTAAACTATACTACAAAGCTATAATAACCAAAACAGCATGGTCCTGGCATAAAAACAGACACACTGATCAATGGAATAGAATAGAGAATCCAGAAATCAACCCACACACCTACAGCCATCTGATCTTTGACAAAGGCACCAAGCCTATACCTTGGGGAAGAGACTGCCTCTTCAGCAAATGGTGCTGGGATAACTGGATATCCATATGCAGGAGAGTGAAACTAGACTCATACCTCTCACGATACACCAAAATCAACTCAAAATAGATTAAAGAATTAAATATACATCCTGAAACTATAAAAATCCTAACAGAAAACATGTGGAAACACTTCAGGAAAATCAACTCAAAATGGATTAAAGAATTAAATATACACCCTGAAACAAGAAAACTTCTTACAGAAAACATAGGAGAAACACTTCACGAAGTAGGACTTGGCACAGACTTCATGAATATGATCCCAAAACCATGGGCAACCAAAGGAAAAATAAATAAATGGGCTTATATCAAACTAAAAAGCTTCTGCACAGCAAAAGAAACAATTAACAGAGTTAAAAGACAACCAACAGAGTGGGAGAAAATATTTGCAAAATATACATCTGACAAAGGATTAATATCCAGAATATACAAGGAACAACTTTACAACAAAAAGCAAGTAACCCAATTAAAAAATGGGCAAGAGTTAAATAGGCATTTCTCAAAGGAAGATATATGAATGGCCAACAGACACATGAAAAAATGCTCAACATCACTCAGCATTCGGGAAATGCAAATCAAAACCACACTGAGATACCATCTCACCCTAGTTAGGACGGCTACGATCCTAAAGACTGTGAATGGTAAATCCTGGCAAGGTTGTGGAGAAAAAGGATCTCTCATACATTTTTGGTGGGACTGCAAAATGGTGCATCCTCTATGGAAGATAGTATGGAGGTTCCTCAAATAATTGCAGATAGATCTACCATATGACCCAGCTATCCCACTGCTGGGAATATATCCAAAGGAATGGAAATCATCAAGTCGAAGGTATACCTGTTCCCCAATGTTCATTGCAGCACTCTTTACAATAGCTAAGAGTTGGAAGCAGCCCAAATGTCCATCATCAGATGAGTGGATACGGAAAATGTGGTATATCGCCACAGTGGAATACTACTCTGATATAAAAAAAGAATGAAATACAGCCATTTGCAACAACATGGATGGACCTAGAGACAATTATATTAAGTGAAACAAGTCAGGCATGGAAAGAGAAATATCACATTTTCTCACTTATTTGTGGGAGCTAAAAATAAATAAATAAATACACAAACTGGTGGGGGAGGGAAGAAGACACAACAATTACAATTCCTTGAAGTTGATACGACAAGCGAACAAATATGAGGTTGTTGGGAGGGAGGAGGGAGAGGGAGGGGGGAGGGAGGTTTTGGTAATGGGCCACAATAATCAACCACATTGTATATTGACAAAATAAAATAAAATAATAATAATAATAATTCATTACATATGATAAATAATAGAAAAATTATTAACTTGATAGATGTCCAAAAAGTATTTGATAAAATCCATCTATTCTAAAGTAAGGAAAAACCTTTCCTTAAAATAATTAAGATATAATATTCATCTTAAACTAATAAC
The DNA here is from genome assembly GCF_000696425.1 of Galeopterus variegatus. Taxonomy (NCBI): domain Eukaryota; kingdom Metazoa; phylum Chordata; class Mammalia; order Dermoptera; family Cynocephalidae; genus Galeopterus; species Galeopterus variegatus. The sequence continues at coordinate 37,837 of NW_007732304.1, read as the reverse complement.
CATTATTCTTAATAATGAATCATTACAAGCTTTCTTATATTTATAATCACAAACAAGATGCCTGCTCATGTGATTATTACTTAAGATTGGTATGCAAGCCCTAGAAAAGGAAAAAGAAAAGCAAAAGGAACTAAAGTATAAGTACAGAAGTAAGATAAATGCAACACCATGTGAAAATCTAAGAGAATCAACTGAAGAAAAAAGTAGAATGTCATAAGGTGGACTGTTACAAAACATAATTAAAGAAAACCGATGTCTTTTCTTCATATTAGCAAAAAGTCATTGGAAAGTATATTCGGGGCAGAGAAACCTCATTCATGATAGCAACAACAACAAAATCTGAAAAATAACACAAATTACAGGACCTGTAAGAAGATACTTACAAAACTTCAAAACTACTTAAATAAGTGGAAACATACTACATTCCCGAATAGAAAAATTCAATATTGTGAAATCAAAATTTCTCCACAAATTAACACCTATAACTAATAAATTACAAACAAGTTCAAAGGGAAGTTTGGGGAACTTGACAATGTAATTTTTAATATATTCCGATATAAAAGACTATTATAAACATTTTAAAAGAGATAATTAAATGTCATAATTAAAACTGTGAGCATTGGCTGAGAAAAAGATACGAAGATAATGGAATGGAATAGAAAACTCTGAAACTGAGACATAAAGATAATAGTAATCAACATAGGAAGTGGGTAAATAGAAAGTAGAAGTCCTAGAATTGAGCTTTGGGATGTTCCAACATTAAGAGGAGATAAGGAGATTAGAATAAGAGACTGAAAAGGAGTCACCATTGTTGTAGAAGGGAAACTGTGGCGTCCTGGATGCCAAGCAAAGGAAGTGTTGCAGCAAGAGAATGACCATTGGTTTTAGCAACATGAGGTCATTGATGTCCTTGAAAAAAGCAGTTTCAGTAGAGAGGTGAGTGAAGTCGGTGACCTGATTGGAGTGAGTTCAAGAAAGGATGAGGCTGATGGTGGTGAGGGTAGACGTCCATTTCGAGGAGTTTTGCTGTGAAGTAATGAGAGAAACAGGCAGTAGCTGGAGGGAAAACAGGGGTCAAGAGGGTTTATAATGGGAGCGATCTATTTGAAAGGGGAAAAAATAATGATGCAGGAGAGAAACAACTGAAGCAATGTCCTCGGCAGGTTAAATTAAGGATGAAATCGAGTCCACAAATAGAGCATTAGCTTTAAGGAGACAGTTCATGCAAAGTAGCAGGAGCAAAGGTAAATTATGTGGACAGAGGCTGGTAGGTGGGAGCTTGGGAGAAGGTCTTTGATTACTTTTATATTTTCTCAGTGAAAGGGGGTCATCAACTGACATTAAGGACAGGGCAAAGTGCATGTTTTAAGAAAAAAGTTTGATATATTTCAAGAGAATTGATAAATGGACTAGGAAAATGTATTATGATTCCTAGGAGCATTAAGTGCCTACTTGAGATCAATAGTCATGATGATTCTCCCTGGTCAGCTTTAGCTTTGTGGACATTGGTGTGCAGTAGCAGGTTGGGATTTCACCAGGATTTTGCTTTTCCCAGCAATACATCAAGGCAAGAGACAGGCAAGGAAGTTGAAGTTATATGAAAAGGAGAAATTTTAAGGACTAACCATGGAATTCAAGCTGGGTAAGAGGAGGAGTAAAGACTTTAAGGGAAAGAGAGAGAGTGCAAAAGTGGTATGAACAATGGATTGTAGGATTTGGTAGGATGAAGGCATTGTTAGACTTAGGGTGCCAGTGGGCATGAACTAGAAAAATAAGAGGTGATGGTCAGAGTTGGATGCTTGAAATTGATATTAAGGAAGAATATGGATATTGGTAATGACAAAAGCTCGGAATTAATCATGAGAATAAGTGGCCAACATAGTCTGGAGAATAAGATAACTGGAGAAGAAAGGCTGGGAACCTAGAAACTAGAAAAAATAATGTTAGACAGACACTGAAATCATCAGGTATTATGACAGAAGCAACAATGGAATGAGTGACCCTAAGAATGAGGGTGAGGGTGAGAATACAGGGGTTCATTTGCAACAAGGAGGAATAGCAGGTGGTACACTTTTTTGATAGAACATTCAAAGTGAAACATTTTACAGAAAGTGGAGAGTGGTCTCATGGTGGCATTGAAGATAAAGGTGCACATTTAAATCTAGCTCTATGTCCAGTGGTGTGATGGGTATAGGGAAAAAAAAAAAAAGTGACCTGAATAAAGGATTCAAGGTGAAGGGAGGGTTGAGAGAAGTAAAAGATGTTAGGGAATTTTACTGATGATTGATTTTGAGTTCCAGAGGGCACAGTGGGAATGTGTTAGGAGTTGGGGAAAGAATATGGGTCCAGAAAGGAGGCTGTTAAGAGCCATATGAGGGCTTCTTGTGGTTATAAAATTAAAAGGAATCAAAGACATATGCAATTCACCCTAATGCTTTGGAGGCTTAAAGTTGACAAGACTTCACATTGAGCAGTAGAAAGGGGTGGCCAGGTCTTCCAGGAGCCCTGCAGAGTTCTGGGTGGGCCTATTCTCCCTTGAGATGGAAGCACTGAGGAGTGGTCTTTCTCAAAGCACACTGGGTTCAAATCTCCTTTGGAATAGTAGACTGAGGTGTAGCCTGAGGCTGGAGGTGATGCAGTCTTACACCAAGCATGATGGAGTTCCTTTCATGACCCCTGCTGGTAGCTGTATGGAAATCAGGAATGAGAACCCTGAGCATCCAGACATGAATTGCTTAACATTGAGTGTGTACTACATGCTAGGAACATGACAGTTATTAGCACACTTGTTCTTCAGAACAACCCTTTGAAGTAGGTACTATTATCCCCATTTAGGGGTGAGAAATCTGAGGCTTAATAAGATTGTGACTTGTCAAATGCCACAACTAGTTTAAGAGCTGGAGAGCAAATATGAAAACAGGCAACCTGATTTCAAAGCACCTACTCTTAAACTGTATGATGCACCACCTCCATGGGGAACTGGCTATTTTAAACTATTCTGGGATTAAAACTTGTCCCCCCACCACATTCACTTAAAAAAAAATCACAAATGCTTATCTTTTCTCAAAAAGATTTTACAAGTGTTGTAACAGAAGGCATTTGTTTGGATTTTAATATTTGCTGATCTACTTATCAAAAAAAAAAAAGGAACACGGATTTGGCAGTCCAGGGTACAGGACTTCACAATAGCAAGTAACAAACTCTATTGTAAAGAAACATTCAAAAGATTAATTTGGAAGTAATAGGTTAAGTGGAGTATAATGCAGAGGTTGTGAGTATATGTCCCAACAGGATATTTTCTCAAATGTTTTAATGTCATACAAATGAACACTGTGGGTTGGAATAAAATTTACCATGGCAACATCAACACATCACTCAGAAAAGCTCCTAGTGCTCACTTTGGCAGCTCATACACTAAAACTGGAATGATTTAGAGAAAATAAGTATGGCCTTTGTACAAGGAATATACGCAAAGTCATGAGCAGTCTGCATTTTTTTGAACAGACTAAATAGACAATACAACCAAATGAATCTTGACTGAACCCTGGACCAAAAAAAAAAAAAAGAAAGAAAAGTGTATGTACGTGTGAATGACAGCACCTGGAGAAATTTGACTATGGACTATATATTAGATATTATGAAATTATTAATTTTCTTAGGTGTGATACTGGTATTATGGTCATATAGGCAAATATTCTTATCTAGGAAAACACATGCTGAAGCATTTAGGGATGAAGGATCATGATGTCCCAACTTACTTTTAAATGGCTCACCCAAAAAAATGTTTTACACAAACACACACGTGTGTGCATGCGAGGGTACTCCAAAATGTTCAAAGAAAAATTGAATTAAAATATGAATCTTTCCATGAACTTTTTGAAAAACCCTCATATTTATCATGCATAACACACATATATATTATATATATATACACACACACATATACATATATACATTTAAAACATACATACACATATAGAAAGAAAACTAAAAATGTCAACCACTGATGAATCTGGATAAAGGTGCATGGGTGTTCAATTTTTCTATGAAAAATTTTTCAAATTAAGAAATTCTGGAGAGGGCTGGCCAGTTAGCTCAGTTGGTTAGAGCATGTTGTTATAACATCAGGGTCAAGGGTTCAGATCCCTGTTCCAGCCAGCTACCAAAAAAAAAAAGAAAGAAAGAAATTGGAGAAAGGCATGTAAGGTTTTTAAATGTAATTTAAAAAGCAGTATTTCTAAGTTGACATATTACTTAATATATTGTGATTTTAAACTTATTCAACTAGGTTAACAAATAGAAGTTTATATCCATTTCATGTTTATGCCTTCAAGTTTATATATTCAGATTGGGGACACATATCAAAACGTGGCAAGATAAACAAAATAACTGGAAATATGGAGTTGAAAACAGTTGCTGCTGGGGAGCAAGAAATCCTTGGTAGAGAAAGGTGGGTGGTGGTGGTGGTGTGTGTGAGAAACAGCATGGAATAGAGAATTGCTGCTTTTCTGTACAAGCCTTTTAAAACTATTTAATTCCCCAAATTATATGGATATATAACTTCAATTAATATTTTTAAAAATCCAATTAAAAGAACTGTTTTACTTTTCATCCTTGTCTTTACCAACCCCTAGTTTCCTCTTATTTCATCCTGTCCTAATGCATTATTTAACATTAGGGGAAAACATGAAGTGACCATTAAGGAACAATGAAAACCCATTTTATATACATATTATATACATACATATATATATATATATATATATATATATATTAGTCTTGCTTCTTACTAGGCACAAATCTACTATTGGCAAGAATTTCACTCCTTGTTTTAAGGTTTTGTTTTCTTTTCCTCCTCATGTAGTTATAATCTGAGAGAAGAAAAATAAACCCCACATTGCAAAATGTTATACTCTATTTACATATGGAAAAGTTAAATACTAGTAGTCTTAAAGATGGCACCTATTAAGAAAAAGCACATACATGCACTACATTAAATCAAGGTTCAAAACTGTCATTTTAAAATCATAATTTTGAAATTATGACTCCATAGAGAAAAAAATATTAATGTGAAAGTACAATCTGTTGTTGGCTGAAATGTGATCAGTATTTAATGGGATGCTGCTATATTTAGCTTTAAAAGTGCACAAATTTAAATCTATATTCAGAGGTTAATAAATTTGTGAGTTCTCTTTCGAAGAACAGAAGAGTCAGTAATTAATAAAGACAAGTATTCAGATTTATTTGGAAATTCACAGTTTCTAATGGCACTACAGCTCTGTAGTTACATACTGAAAGTCCTCTTCCCACAACACACGGATGGTGTAACTTCCCGCTGTACCTCTGCTCTCAGTTGGACCTCTTTTCAAGGGGCTTCTATACACTCAGACCCTCTTGCTCTGAATGGCTAATTGTGCAGACTGGAAAAAAAATTGAAATCTTCTAAAACATACTGTTAACCTAAAGCAGCAACTCAAATAAAAAAGGCTTTAAATTAGTCACATTACAAACAATACCCTAAAAAAGGTATTAGACAGGTTTACAGTTATTAATAAAAGTGCTCAATAAGTTATAACATAAATCTTACAACACAAAATGGTCAATTCTCTCAAAAAGAAACATGTTTCACTTTCACTCATTACTGTACAATCACACACTAGAAATCATTTATTCAAATACAGTCGCTGCCAATTATTTTTTAAAGGAAAAAAAGACAAATGAAGACAGACATATTGCCATCACATATGTATATATCTCTGCACATCTGTAGCCAATACAAAGCAAACCTCAAGGAATAATAATCCCTTTAGACTTGACCAATTAGACAAGGCTTGACAAACTCACTAGCTGGTTCTGTTCGTATGTACACAGGCAGTGATTATATCATATAAGACCTGGACTCCCTTGCCAAACCTTCAAATTTTATATTTGTAGTAATAGAAAACAGTGATATGGAAAGTTTGGAGGACTAGTGTTTAGTGTGAATGTTTAAAACGTAATATACCTAAAGAAAACCTTCACAAATGGTTAAATGTGTTTAAAAGGTGAATTTATCAAAAATTTGTTTGCAAATACCAGTCATTTGCAAGAAAAGATCTTGTAGTTTTTCTCTCACTGAATTAGTAATTATAGTAATCCAGCCTAAACAAGTTAAATGAAAACATTAATAACATCACCATTTACCTAAAAGAATAGACTTAAAAATTCCAGCAAGTGTTTATCTCCAGTGAGTCTGTTAAACAGAGATCTATTTGGCAAGTCTTTAGGATCCTTACACTGTCTGACCCACATTGCTGAGCTTCAGGCAAAGACCACCCTAAAACCTTGTAGTGTTTGCAGCTTCAAAAAAACTAACAAAGTTATAAAAGAAATCAAATGACAGAAAAAGTTTTCCCTCCTCTTCCAGTGGCATTATAAATAGACAAAAGGCACATAAATATGGGAAGGTGCAAGAAATAGGAACAAAGCTAAAGGAAGAGGTTTATGCTTTCATTCCTATCCCACCCAAGGGACTGGGCTTCCAAATTACTTCTGTCCCAGTAATTAATCTATGAAAAAACATCTTTATAAAATGTTTACCATTGTCCTTGTAGGAAATGATCAGCCTTGTAAAACTGCAGCTCATTAACCATGATTGAAATAATCCCATCTGGCAGAAACCATAATTTCTGAATAGTTTTCCCACTAATATTTTCTCCCTCCCCCAAACCCTTCAAATACAGACTGGTCTTCAAAAAACAACAAAAAAGTCTCCAGTATGAAAAGTTCAACTAGTTTTAGATGTGTCCCGACACTGCTGTAACACCAAATGTTCCCACGGTGATCTCTTTGTTTCCTTTGATTATGTCATGCAGGCTTGGCAATGATCCTGACTTAGTCTGTATTAGAGTTTTTATCAATTTTCCTTGGTCTTGGACTTTAGATCGCCTTCGTTTTAAAGCCCTCTTCTCAGTTTTTGTCTTTTGGGACTGTCCATTGCACAGACTTGTGCAAGCTGAAATGCCACAAAAATAGGACTCTTCTGACTGTGATGAAGTTTCTGAACTTCCTTCAGATGGAGGACCTTTATAAGAAGAGTGATAAACTTCTCCCATATTAGAAAAATCTCTCTGGTTTGTAAAGGGCTTCCTTCCTTTTATGTCTCCATTGGCTACAGGGTGCAATGGATCTGCAGGCTTTATGGTCTCAATTTTTTCAGTTTTGTACTTGCAGCGTTTCTTCTGTAACACAAGCAGGAAAAAAAAGGATAGGAATTAGATCTCTAATAGTTACCTTATCAAACATCTAGAGAGCTGAGCTAATGGAAAAAAGTGCCTGGTGAAAAGTAAAACATAATTATAAAGAGCATATACGAGGGCACTTCAAAAAGTTCCTAGAAAAATAGAATTAAAATACAAATCTTTCCACAAACTTTTTGATGTATCCTTGTACGGTATACACACACACACACAATTATGTTCTATATAGATAACTATCATCACCTTCTCATTTTGTAAATACTACTCAACCAAAACTCTTTAAATTGCTTATGCGCCACCTATGAATATAGATTTAAAGAATGATAACTAACATCTGAATACCTAGTATGTGCCAGATATCATATGGTTGCTTTCATGTATATCTTACTTATTAACTCCGAAAGGTGGGTAATTTTATCCTTGATTCCTAAATGAGAAAACCAAGGATCTAAGGTCTGGTTCCTTACCCAAGTTACAAAGTACTAAGTGGTCTAGTTGGAACTGAATCAAGTTATTTGGCTCTAAAGCCCAAGTTCTTTCATCTAGAGCAATTTCTGTTAATCAAACTGAGTATAATTTCATTTGAGAGGCACAATGGAAAAGTACAGACTTTGTTGCCAAAAAAATCCTAAGTACATTCTGAATTTTTCCACCTATTTAATGGGTCATTTAAGAAAGACACAAATCTGAGTTTCAGTTTTCTCATTTAAAAAAATGGGGGTAATATTATTTTCACACTGTTGTGAGGATTACGGGAATAATGCATGCACTGTGCCTGGCATGCATTCAATATTCAATAAATAATGACTATCAGCAAACTATATCTGCAAAAGTTTGGACAGTAAATATTTTAGGCTTTACAGGTCACATAATATCTCTCCTGCATATTCTTCTTTGTTTTATTTATTTATTTATTTATTTTTTTTGTCTTTTTGTCTTTTTTCCGTGTCCGGCAACGGATCACAACCCTCAGTGTTGCCCCCGTACCGGACCGGGGACCGGCAACGGGACCGCAACCCTTGGTGTTGCTCCCGCGCCTTGCTCAGCCAGTGAGCGGGAACCGGTCTGTATGTGGGATCCGAACCCTTGGGCGGGAGCGCCGCCGCACTTCCCAAGCGGCGCACTATCCAGTGCACCACTGGGCCGGCCCCATTCTTTGTTTTATTTTATAACCCTTTAAAAATGAGAAAACCCTTCTTGGCTCCTGGCCTATAAAAAACAGGCCACAGGCCATAGGTTACAGTTTGCTGATTCCTGTCAACATTTACTTACACTATTACCATGACTGGAAATAAACAGTAAGTTAAGGACTACTTAAAGGTTATGTTAAATTTTTCAACCTATTTCTTCATTTATTACCACAGAACATACCAATAAACTTAAAAAGAAACAAAATATTACCTTTTTTTCTGGAGAGAACTTGAGGGGCTCTACGATATACAAATCATTTGGGTCTACTATAAGGAAAAAAAAGTAGATGTAAAATGAAAAGTGGATTATGCTATGATCAAACACTAAAAAATATAATATTAGTGATTATTTTGTTAACAGAACCAATGAATTTATATTTATATCAGGTTAACTATACATTTATGCATTTTAAATTAGTAAGCCAAAAGAGGAAAGGTAGGAGACGGTATCATTCTTATTTTGAACTTGACTGGTTACCTTCAAATAACTATACTTCCTTGTTAAGTTTTTATACTTAAATATAAAATAACTTACTACATACATCTATACTTCTTTAAGTTTTTAAATAACAGCTGGTTATCAACAAACACAATAAGGATCTTTCTTTGGGCCCAACCCTACTCTCTTACCTGATGAAGAAAATAACATTACTGGGTAAGCCACCAAATCTACAGATCATTTAAAAATTTTCCTAAAAGACTAAACTCTACACTGTATTGCAAAGGTGGATTAACACTGTGCAACAAGCAGTTGTGAACACATTGGAAGCCAGTTAGATGAATATACACACAAAAAAAATCCAAGCAATTTTTTTCTAATTGTTTATTACTATGATCAAAACTATGAACTCCAAAATCTAAAAACAGCTTGAACATGCAATATATATGACTAAGCAATAATGAATAAACACTTCTGGCATGGTCAATAAATTAGATCTATTGGCTTTAGCTCAAAGTTTACAAGATTTCATAACTTTAAGCACATTCAAGACACCCCTACCTCACCCCCACATTGACGAGATGAACACACATATAGAAGAGGGACTAAGAGACTTTGGTCCTATTCAACCCATGTAAAGTAAATAATTTAAGGTCTGACAGAGACAGAACTAAGTTTATGAGTAGCAAATTCACTACAAACCTTCACATACCAGAAATTCATTAATAACATGACTCAACCAATTATAATTTTCTACATTACATCTTAGAGATTTCTTGAGAAAGTCATCAAATATATAAAAATATCCAAATATTCCTCTAAATAGTCATTTCTATCAGATTACTAATCTCAAGTTGCTTTTTTAATAAATCATAATGTCTACTTCTAGGAATGGTTATGTTACTCAGATCAGCCTCTCTACTTGAAAGCAACTAAATATGATGGATTTTTTTAAAAATCACTAAAAAGCACTGAAAAGCTGCCAGGATAGTAAGTAAACCACAGGCCAAAACTGAAGGAAAAGTAGGAACTCAGAGTCAAGTGTAACACAAAAGTCTCATTTTTGTCCTAAGAGCATTTGCTAATGAACAATGAACTTTGTTTCTGATGGTATTATAAAGGGAATGGATCACAAATCAGATCCCAGGGCCCACCCAAAGTAGTAGTCTAATAAAATACCCTCTCCTTTCACACAGTAAACTGAGACTCTGAAGGACTACGTCCTCAGGGAAAGAATGAAGCCATGCATGAACTTGCAGTCCAAATTCTCATCACCTGATGGTCCAACAAACCTCAAGACAAGAATGTAAAGTGTAATGTGAATGTAAAGCAAACACAAATTCCCTCTGGAATAAGGACCTATATTCTAGCTTTCAAATTATCCCCATAAACAATTTTTCAAAAAGGAGCAGCACATGAAGATAACCAAGAATACACCTTGAACAAGAACCTACAAAGACAATTAAAGAACAGATTCACAAAGAGTTAAGATATTAGAATTATCAAACACAGATTACATAATGACAATTATGTTTACTATGTTTAAATAAAAAAAGTAAGCTTGAAAATATCTGCAGGAAACATAAGACAAGAAAAAAAGACCTGAATTTAAAAAAATATGAAAAGAACTCCTAGAAATGGAAAATGTAATAACTGAAATTAAAAAATCAATAGATGAATTTAATAATAGACTAGATACAGCTGAAGACTGTGTGATCTAGAAGACAGATCAGAAGTAGCCATCCAAATACAGCACCAAAAATCAAAAAGACGGAAAGTCTACAAGACAAAGAAAATGCAGGGAGAAGGACTAACTTATTTAATTAAATGAGAGAATGAGGCAGAGGAAAAAACTGGGGAAAATATAATGGCTGAGAATTTCCCACTACTAATAAAAGATACCAAACTCAAAGATTCAAAGAGTCCAAAAATTGTCAAACAAGATTAAAGAAAAAAAAGGGAGAAGAACATTTTAGGTTTAAAGTAATAAATGATTTTATAAAGAAGAACTGAAAAATAAAGAAATTAGTAAATATGTGGGTGAATTTCAATAAACATTAAGTGTAAAAAGTAGTAATAATACCTTGCTGAGTTTAAATTAAGCATAAAAAAATAGAATTACAATACACAAGAATAATATATAAATGAGGTTGGGGATAAACAAGAGTTTTAAGATCATTTTATTGTTTGGGAGGTGGTAAGACTCTGATAAATATTTGTAATTTTTAAGGGTAACCAGTAAAAGAATAAAAACTGTATAATTTCTAACCTAATGGTAGTAAAAGGAAACTAAACACTTCTTCCCCAACAAAAAATCTTAATGAAGGCAAAGAAGGGGAGAAAAAAAGAACGGATAACAGGCAACAAATAAGAAGTGAACAACTTTGTACTAATAAAATTTAACATTTAAATGATATGGACAAATTCCTGGAAATTGTAATTTAAAGTGACAAGAAAATCCAGTTCCTATAACCGAAAACTCCTCCTACAAAGAAAATTCCAGACCTACAACACTTTACTGATTCAAAAAAGAAATAATTATAATCTTAAACTCCTTTTCTGAGAACAGAAAAAAAAGGATAACATTGCCCATCTAATTTTTTTAAGCCTTATATACCAAAACCCAACATGAGAAAGAAAATATTACATGCCAGTCTTAAAATAATAGATGCAAAATTCCTAAATAACACAAACAAATCAAGGGTCGGGGGGAGAGGACAGAATAACCACAAAAATTCCTTGAACTATTTAAGTCAAGTGAACAGATATGATCTGGGGGTGGGGAGAGGAACAGGTAAAGAGGCATGAAAATCAACTCCAATGTATATTGAGAGGTAAAATTTAAAAAAAACAAACACCACAACAAAACATACCTTAGAAGTAATAAACGAATTCAGTAAAGTTGCAGGACACAAAATCAATATTTAAAAAATCAGTGGCATTTCTATTCTCTGATAATAAAGATCCAGAATGAAAATGAAGAAAACAATCTCCTTTATTTTATTTTATTTTATTTTTTAAAGATGACCGGTAAGGGGATCTTAACCCTTGATTTGGTGTTGTCAGCACCACGCTCAGCCAGCGAGCGAACCGGCCATCCCTATATGGGATCCGAACCCGGGGCCTTGGTGTTATCAGCACCGCACTCTCCCAAGTGAGCCACCAGGCCGGCCCTAAAAATAACTATATATGTATAAAATTCACACACATCTATATCATGAGCAACTGGTATTTAAGAAAGCAATGTAAGTTTAACATTAGAAAATAAATTAATGTAATTCATTTTCATAACATTAAAAAATGATCTTAAAAGATGCTAAAAAAGTATTTTGCAAATTTAAACATAGATTAATGGGGGAGGGAAACTATTAGCAAACTAGGAATAGAGAGGAACATCCTCAGATAAAGATCTACAAAACATCTGTGACAAAGATAGCATTTAATATTAAAACACTGAAAACTTTCCCTTTGGGAACAAGACAAAGATGACTATCAACCACTTCTATTTAACACTGCTGAAAATGCTAGCCATCACATTTAAGAAGGCAAAGAAAATAAAACCTATAAGGAATGGAAAGGAAGAAACAAACTGTCTTTATTCTCAGATGTGCCTGTATGCACAGAAAATCTAAAATAAGCTACAAATGAACTATTCCAGTAAAACAACAATGCTGTATATAAAAATCAATATAAAAATCTAGGGTTTTAACTTCGGTTTCTGGTCCAGCATGTAAGAAGATTAGAAGCTGTCATTCTGTCCTAAGTAAAAAGCCGAACAGACTGAAAAACCAACTCTTCTTAAATCTATCAGAGATGTGAGGTCACAAGGCAAACCATTACCCTCGAAATTGAAGTGACAGACAGGTAGATACAGAGAATCACAACTTACTAGAGCAAAAACCCAGGAACAGAAACTCCTGAGGGAACTAGTGCTAGGGGTATGGAAAACTGAACTGTAACTTATGAATTGCTGGAGGCTCAGTGTGCACAAGACTGTGAGTTAAAAAAACTCCAGGGGGACCTAGTCATGGTGGAAAAATAAAGACTTTCTAAGAAAAGCAACTAACATTGTATAAAGTACTATGCTTAATACAAAAATTAAGACATGACACTTTACAACTGATGCCACAGAAATAGAAAGGATTATAAAAGAATGCTATGAACAACTGTACACCAACAAATTGGGTAAATTCCTGGATAAATGAATAAATTCCTAGAAACACACCTACCAAGACTGAATTGTGAAGAAACAGAAAATCTGAACAAACCAATAATGAGTAAGTAGATTGAATCCATGGTAGAAAATTTCTCAATAAAGAAAAGCCCAGGGCCGGCCCGGTGGCGCACTGGATAGTGCGCCGCTTGGGAAGCGCGGCGGCGCTCCCGTCCGAGGGGTCGGATCCCACATACAGACCGGTTCCCGCTCGCTGGCTGAGCAAGGCGTGGGAGCAACGCCGAGCCTTGCAATCCCGTTGCCGGTCCCCGGTCCGGTACGGGGGCAACACTGAGGGTTGCGATCCGTTGCCAGACACGGAAAAAAGACAAAAGACAAAAAAACAAAAAAAAAGAAAAGCCCAGGGCCGGCCCGGTGGCGCACTGGATAGTGCGCCGCTTGGGAAGCGCGGCGGCGCTCCCGTCCGAGGGGTCGGATCCCACATACAGACCGGTTCCCGCTCGCTGGCTGAGCAAGGCGTGGGAGCAACGCCGAGCCTTGCAATCCCGTTGCCGGTCCCCGGTCCGGTACGGGGGCAACACTGAGGGTTGCGATCCGTTGCCAGACACGGAAAAAAGACAAAAGACAAAAAAAAAAAAAAAAAAAAGAAAAGCCCAGGATCAGATGGCTTCACTGGAGAATTCTAACAAACATGTAAAGAAGAATTAACACCAATCCTCCTGAAACTCTTCCAAAATCTGAAGAGGAGGAAACACTTCCAACCATTCTATGAGGCCAGCATTACCCTGATACCAAAGTCAGACAAAGATACTACCAAGAAAAGAAAACTACAGACAAATATCCATTATGAACACTGATGTAAAATTCCTCAAAAAAAAAAAATACTAGCAAACAAAATTCAACAGCATGTTAAAAGGATTATACCATGACCAAGTGGGATTTATTCCTGTAATGCAAAAATGGTTCCACATACAAAAATAAATCAATGTAATAAAGCACATTAACAGAATAAAAGACTAAAACCATATGACCATCTCAATTTATGCAGAAAAAGCATTTGACAACATTCAATATCCCTGCATCATAAAAATACTCAATAAACTACTAAGGGAAGGAAACTACCTTAACATAATAAAGGCCATTTATGAACAGCCCACACCTAACATTATGCTCAATGGAGAAAGACTGAAAGCTTTTCCTCATGGATGTCCACCCTCCCCACTTCCATTCAACATACTATTAGAAGTTCTAGACAAAGAAATTAAGCAAGAATAAAAAAAAAAAAGCACACAAATTGGAAAAAAGGAAGTAAAATTATCTCTGTTCATAGATGACATGATCTCATATACAGAAAACCCAAAAGATTAAAAAAAAACAAAACAAAACAAACAAAAGAAACCTGTTAGAACTAGTAAATGAAGTCAGTAACTTGCAGGAAATAAAATTAACACACAAAATAATCAGTTGCATTCCTAAAATACTAACAAACAAATTGAAAAGGAAAAGAAAATTACCTCATTTACAACAGCATCAAAAAAATAAAAAACTGAGGAATAAATGTAATCAAGAAGGTGAAAGACATATACACTGAAAACTATAAAACACTAATGAAAAAAATTAAAGAAGATACAACAAATGGAAAGACATGTGTTAATGAGTTGGAAGTCTTAACATTGTTAAAATACCCATACTGCACAAAATGGTCTACAGATTCAGCACAATCTCTATCAAAATCCCAACAACATTTTTTGGAGAAATAGAAAAGTTTATCCTAAAATTCACGTGGAATCTTAAGAAACTGCAAACGACCAAAAGAATTATGAAAAGAGCAATCTTAGAGGACTCACACTTCCAGATTTCAAAATACATTACAAAGCAATAGTAATCAAAACAGTATAGTACTGGCATAAAGAGAGACAAACAGACCAATAATGGAATAAAAAATAAAAAACCCCAAAATAAACCCTCACACATATGGTCAAATGATATTCAGTAAAGGTGTCAAGACCACTCAACAGGAAAAGGACAGTCTCTGACAAATGGTGCTTGGAAAACTGAATGAATATTCACAAAATTTAGGATATGCAAAAGAATGAAAGTGGAACCTCATCCAAGAAAATATAAAGGAAAAGCTTCATGACATTGGATTTGACAATGATTTCTTAGGTATGACACCAAAAGTACAGGCAACGAAAGCAAAATAGACAAATGAAACCATCAAACTTAAAAACTTCTGTGCATTAAAGGACACAATTAACAGAGTAAAATAGCAACCTACAGAATGGGAGAAAATATTTGCAAATCATACACATAATAATGGGTTATAATCCAGAACATATAAAGAACTCCTACAATGCAACAATGAAAAATCAAATAACTCAATTAAAAAATGGGCAAAGGACTCGAATATACATTTTTCTAAAGAAGACATTCAAACGGTCAACAAGCATATTGAAAAGATGCTGAACATCACTAATCATCAGTGAAATTCAAATTAAAAGCACAATGAGATATCACCTCACACCCATTAGGATGGCTACTATCAAAAAAGAACAGACCAGGAAATAAGTGCAGGGGGGGAGATGGAGAAACTGAAATCCTTTTGAGCTGTAGGTAGGACTGTAAAATGGTGCAACTATGGAAAACAGTATGGAAGTTCCTCAAAATTAAAAACAGACCTATACCATATGATCCAGCAATCCCACTTCTGAGTATATGAAGAACTGAAAGCAGGGTCTCAAAGAGATATCTGTACACCCAAGTTTACAGCAGCACTATTCACAATAGCCAAGAGGGGAAATATGGTATATACATACAATGGAATATTATTCAGCCTTAAAAAGGGAGGAAATCCTGTCACATGCTATAACACAGATGAACGTTGAGGTCTTTATGCTAAGTAAAATAAGCCAATCAGAGAAAGACAAATACTGTATGATTCCATTTATATGGGGTATTTAAAGTAGTTAAATTCATAGGAATAGAAAATAGAATAGTTGTTAACAGGAGTAAGGGGGCAGGGGAAAAGGGGAGTTGTTTAATGGGTACAGAGTTTCAGATTTGCAAGATGAAACATTCTGGAGATCTGTTTCACAACAACACGAATATACTTAACATTACTGAACTGTACACTTACAAATAGTTAAGTTGGTAAATCTTAATGTTATATGCTTTTACAACAATGGAAAAAAAACAAAGAACACAAAATAAGACACGGTCCCTTCTCACAGAGTTTGAAAAATAAGGCAAGCACCACATAGGTAAAATCAAAGCAGACTATGGGAAGTGTCGTAAGAAGAGATTTAATTCAAACAAGAGAAGAAATAAATGTATAAATCAACTAATAGCAGAATCAGGATTAAAGTCAATCTCTACCTACCGTACTCAACCTTCTTTACTTATAAAGATATAAATGAAGACGACATCACTGTTTAAAACAGAAATAATTCGGGCCAGCCCAGTGGCTCACTGCTACAGTGCGCCGCTTGGGAGCGCAGCGGCGCTCCCGCTGAGGGTTCGGATCCCACATACAGACCAGCCACTCACTGGCTGAGCGAGGTGCGGGCGCAACACCGAGGGTTACGATCCCGTTGCCGGTCCCGGTCCGGTACGGGTGCGACACTGAGGGTTGCGATCCGTTGCCAGTCACGAAATAAAAAAGACAAAAAGGAAAAAAAAAAAAAACAGAAATAATTCTATTATTAGGTGCAGAAGCCTGCTCTATCTGGCCTTAAAGAGTTAGATAAAGGGAAAAGAAACGGTAAAAAACTCATGATTTCACTTAAGACTAGATATGCTGAAAAGGAAAATTATCACTGACATATTTCTTAATGGCATGAATACAGCTCAAATAAGAAATGCCTGGGGGTTGCGATCCTTTGCCAGCCCCAAAAAAAAAAAAAAAAAAAGGAAAAAAAAAAAAAAAAAACAGAAATAATTCTATTATTAGGTGCAGAAGCCTGCTCTATCTGGCCTTAAAGAGTTAGATAAAGGGAAAAGAAACGGTAAAAAACTCATGATTTCACTTAAGACTAGATATGCTGAAAAGGAAAATTATCACTGACATATTTCTTAATGGCATGAATACAGCTCAAATAAGAAATGCATATACACCCACCAGAATGACTAAAAAAACAAAAATAGTAAATGTTAACTAAGACGTGAAGCAATTGGAACTCCCATTTACAGCTACTGGGAGGGCAAATTCACACACCACTCTGGAAAGCTGTGTGATAAAAAGCTGAAAGTACACATACCCTATGATGCATCAATTCCATTTCCATGTGTATATCCAACAGAAATGCATACATGTATTCACCAAAAGATACATAATAGCTTCAAAATGAAAATAATCCAAATGCAAATAAATAATATATATTATATTTGTATAATGCAATTCTAGACAGAAATGAGAATAAACAAATGACTACACTCAATGGCATGGGGAATCTTGCAACAGTTTAGAAGTCACAAATACTGACTACCCTTGGAAGGGTTAGGTAGTGACTAAAACAGCACAAGGAAGTTTTTCAGGTGCTTTTCTTTTTGGGGGGCAGGGGCAGCTGGCCAGTACCAGGATCAAACCCTGGACCTTATATTATCAGCACAATGCTCTAACACAGCTAAATGGCCAGCCTGCTCTTGTTCTGCTTTTTAATCTGGATGTTATTTACACAGGTATGTACAATTTGTGAAAATTACTCACACTTTACATATGATAATTATACCTTCTTGCATGTAACACTTCAATTAAAATTTTAACTTATAAAAAGACGTATCAACCAAAAGAAAGAAAAAGAGGAGCCGGCCCTGTGGCTCACTCGGGAGAGTGCGGTGCTGGTAGCGCCGAGGCCGCAGGTTCCGATCTTATATAGGGATGGCCGGTGCGCTCACTGGCTGAGCATGGTGCGGACCACACTGAGCCAAAGGTTGCTATCCCCTTACCGGTCACAAAAAAAAAAAAAAGAAAAGAGAAAGAAAAAAGCAGAAAGGAGGAAGAGATTTACTAGCCCTAAATAAACACACATGTAATGGGTTGAGTCTATACAGCTTTATGTTAACAATAAATCAGTGAAGCTCAGGAATGATTAATGATTTAATCAACTGAAGCATGCTACTCAGTTACTAAATCCTAAAGAAAGGGAGAACAGCCAGTGATTAAGAAGGCACTCCTAATTGAATTAATTTGGTTATTTTAACATTGCTATGAAAACAAATTTCTAAGTCTCTTAATAAACACTAATTACAAAGGTAATGAAATAGGAAAACAGCCACTCAATACACATCCATTGACTTAAATATAAGTATTTACTGAGTGTCAGGCAATGATATCCAATTTTAGACTCTGGGGCTGTGAAAAATCGCAAGACCAGATTTTTGTTCAGAAGGTGCCTCACAATCCTAAACTAGAGATGAAAGGGGTCCTACCTGTACAGGAAGAGGAAGCAGATAAGCACAGGATGCTATGGGAGCACATTCAGGTTTTCCATATCTGTTGAACTTTCTCAAACATCCCTTTCTAAAAAGAAATACTTCTAAACAGGAGCATGTGCAAACAAAGCTACCAATTGCTAATTAAATAAATGAAGCCCCCCTACCCACCCTCTGGACTTCTAAGAACAAAGATAAAAAACGTGAAAATAATAAAGTGGCTTTGACATAGCACAAACACAAAGGTTACATATATCCATTTTTCGCTGCAGATGGTCACTAACACCACACTGACATTACACTTATTCCAGAAGTAAGCTTCATGTTTATATACATTTTACATATCCACAAAAATCTACCTTCTTTGCCAGTTAACTGTAGAGATTTGGATCTGATGAGTGGGAATGAAGTTCTTCTTTTCAAATTCATATCATCATAGGAAGAGAAACACCTAACATATTAAGAAAAATCAGTATTATGCACAATGAGAAACTATACATAATTTACTCTGTAGTTGAGACTAAATGGAGGCTACTGAGAACTGTATATATCACACAGGACTAATTCTAACACTCCTGTTATCACTAACAGGTGTAAAAAACATTTAAAGATTTTTGTCTAAAAGGTATTATATTAAAATACCTATTCTCCTTCTCTTTCGCATTCTACATTTGAGCGTCTTTCTCAACCAAAACATTTCAAAGGTTTTATGCACTTACTACTAGTGTTTTCTCTAGTATAATATACAGAGCCATCCAGGCATGGGCCCATCTCACTATCCCAACAATGTTTTTAAGATGCTGGTTTCAAGATAAACATGGGGAAAGAAATTTCCTCACTGTCCTTTTATTTGCTCAAAATTTCTCAAAAATATAAAAAGCATAGTAAAAAAAGGAAATAGTGAAATACAATGCTGGCATTACCTTTTAGGGCTTAGATATTGATTACTTTTAGGAAGTTTTGAAATATAATCTCCATCAAATTGAGAAGTGTTTCGACAACGCTGCATACAAAGCATCAGTCCCAAGACAACACAGAGAACCAAAGATATGACAAGATAGCTTTGTCGATCTGAAACCTGAGATGTGAAGAGGGTTAAATAATAATAATAGCCATAGTAATAATAATAATAATAAATCATATTAGGAAAAATATACTGGTATCTAAAATTCAAAGGACAAATCATTTTAAACATTTTTTCAATGTGCCTTAAAACCATAAATGCAGGTCATCCTCTTTGAAAATGAACTATTAAAGCACTGCTTTTCTTTTTCTTCTCCCCTCCCCAATTCTTTGAAATTTTTCAAAAGTTCTAAAAATATTACAATAAATATATTTATGCATTTTATCTATGTTCATCAGTTGTTAACATTTTGTTACAATTGGTTTGTCTTTCCATTTGTACTACTTCCTCCCCAGGCAGGGAAAAATTGTGCTCTCATCCAACCTTTTTCCATCTTATAAAACTGAACCAACAATCCCTCAGTTATTTAAGCCAAAAACCTGATTATCATTCTTAATTCCTCATCCCCACATACCCAATATTTCAATAAGGCTGGTCCTTCTACCTCTTAAACATTTCCTGTATTCAACAACTTCACACTTTTCTCATTTCTAAAAATCCCAGTCCAAGCCAACATCACTTTACCCAGGTTACTATAACTGCCTCAGAAGTGGTTTCCTCCCTGCTTCTGCCCTTACTGTTTCCCAACAGGCAATTCTCCCAAGAGCAACAAGTGCGGAGTTTCTCAAAGTGGTAACCATTAATGAGATGATCCATATAACTTCTTTACTTAATACTTTCCAATGACTTGCAATGATTAGAATAAAATTCAAACTCTAAATCACCTACAAAGTCCTACATGACCAGGCCTCTGGCAATATCCTAAGCCCATTTCTTTCTAATCTTGGGTCCTTTGCCCTAGTTCTGCTAGTAACAGGTTTGTTATCATCCCAGGTAATGTCTGGCTATTAACTCCTCATGAGCACTCAGTTCTAATGCTACCTCCTCAGATAAGCCTTCCAAGATCACCCTAGCTAAAGCAGCATCCCTTACCATGGCCCCCCTACACACATACATTTCATTGTCTTCACAGCATTTATTGCTAGGAGAAAGTATCATCTGTTTATATATTTACTATATGTATTCTATCCCTCCCCCCAGAATGTAAGCCCTGTGAGGTCAGCTGTATGGCCCAACCTGACTACACAGCATACCGAGAATATACTAATTGCTCAATATATACTTGTTAAATCAATGAAATTTTTGCTTTGTTATGCAACTTTATAAGCCTTTTTAAACTGAAAATGAAGTATGTGTTGCTATTATCAATGTTTGTGAAAGACCTGCCAGAAGAGCTTTATATTTGTATTACAGTTAAGATCTAAATTTTAAAAGCCATGTTTTACAAATAAATAAAAATAAATGATAATAAATTTCCAAAAGTTAAAAATGCCACTTTCTGGTGTTCTGGAAAAGTTCTCTATAAATGACAATTTTGGTAGGTTAAAGTTTTTAGGTATCATTTTTATGTTAACAAGCCTGCCTTTATGGCAGTCTCTGTAAATGTACTGTGTCTTACAATACCAATTATAACAATTACCTCCCGTTTTAATTCTGCTATTGTTGTTGATAAGTTTGAAACAAGGTGTGTCATGTTAGTCAGTTGTGCCTGTAGCAATTGGATGGCTTCAGTCTGCCGCTGATCCTATGATAAAGGAATAAGTATTATTTTTCTTTGTGTTTCATCTGTATATTAACTACATTATAAATTGAAGTAAAATAATCTGAAGAAAACTAAGTTCTTCCCAAACAAATGTATTAATAGGAAGTTCTTAATGAATAAATATTGTAAACATTAACCAGAAATTTAAAAATCAAAAAAAAAAAAAACACTGCAAGTATCTAGGACTGTGTTAACCCCCCTCGAAAATATTTTTTTGCCAATCATGTAACAATGTAAATACTGTGTAACAGAAATTATAAGTCACTTTTCAAACGAATATCAGTTCCAAATTTATAAACCAGCATATAACCCGCTATATACAAAAATAGTCACTCAGTCAAAGACGTGTTTTTAAAGCAAAGCAGTGGACACAAAAACATGTTGAAAATTTTTTTGACAAATGTTTTTGGATATAAAGTAGGCTTAATACCAAGAAAATTTTAAAACTTCTTTTATAGCATATTACAAGGGAGCTTAGGATGTCACATAGTAATATACCTACAACTTGTCTTCTAGTCAATCTAAAATAACACCAATGAAAAGAAATTCATTAAAAAACCCATCTTTCCATTTTTTAGGCAGCTCTGAATTTTAAAAACTTTTACAATTAACAAACATGTCTTTATTTAAAATATCGCATGCATATTTTAGGAAATTATACATCACACATATTTAAAAAACTATATTAGGTAGGCTGTACTGAAAATTTGAACTCATTAATGAATTTGGGGAAGAAGAAAAGAGGGCAGGAAGAAGTTAAGGAATCTAAAACTCTAACTTAGGACCATATATAGAATAGCTACATAACCATTTATTTTCTAGACCCAAGTTTCTCAAATTCAGATTAAGAAGTTTTAAGCCTCAACTGAGTGTGTTTGAACACGTGTGTCTGTATGTGTGGGAAGGTGGCAGAGATGAATAAAACTGTAACAAAAAGTTTCACTTACTTCCCTTACTGTGATCCACTGTGGTACTATCCATCTTGCTTCATTTTTTTAAAATGCTAAATGTGACTCAAATTATTTTTTTGAATCCTGACTCACATTTGACACTGATAAATTCCAGACAGTTATGAACATTTAAAGGAAAGCTATTAAATTTAATAAGTTGGTTAATGCTCCTAATCAAGATTTACTTTCAATAGTGATAATACACAAATCGTTGAAAAGTACTACTATATATAAGTCTTTGAGACATAAGACATAGATGTTACTACATATAAAGCAAAGAGAAAGTACAGAGGAGGGGAAATCACTGTACTAAAATTAATGAAGACCTAAATAAATATTGTGTCCATGTTATGGTAAGAAGACTTAACATTGTTAAGATGTCAATTCTCCAAATTGATCTATAGATTCAACAAAATCCCAATCAAGATTCAAACATAGTACCTTTTTTTTTTTTTTTTGTACAACTGACAAGCTGATTCTAAAATCCATATGGAAATACAAAAAAAACTAAAATAGCCAAAACAATCTTGGAAAAGAACAAAGTTGGAGAGCTTAACACTGCCTACCTTCAAGAGTTACTATAAAGCTACAGCAATTACAACACTGCGGTATTAGCTTAAATATAGACAAAAAGATCAGTAAAACAGAAGCCCAGAAACAGACCCACATATAAATGATCCACTGATTTTTATGAAAAGTACAAAGGAAATTCAGTAAAGAAAGAACTGCCTTTTAAACAAATGATGCTAGAACAAATGAATATTTATATGCCTTCCCCTTCCCACAAAAGTTCCCAAAAAGAACTTTGATCTATACCTTTCAACACATTAAAAATGAAATCAAAATGGATCATAAACCTAATGCAAAACTAAAACTATAAAACTTCTAGAAGAAAACAGGAAAAAAATCTTTGTGACTTTGCATTAGGCAAAGATTTCATTGAGCAAAGAAAAAACTGATAAATTGGGCTCCACAAATCAAAAACTTTCTGCTCCTAAAACTATACTGTAAAGAAATGAGAAAACAAGTAATGGACTGGGAGAAAATATTTGCAAAGCATATCTCTGATAAAAAAACTTGTATTCATAATACATAAAGAACTCTCAAATTTCAATAGAACAAACCAATAAGGGAGGAACACAATTATAAAAATGTAGTAAATGGAGAGTAAGATGTAACTAACTAAAAACTCTCTGCAGTCTGAGCCCTCCTCACCTCACTATCCCCTAATCCTAAATAACCTTTTGAAAAGCTAAGTATAAAATTCTTTATTGTGACAACATACACATCACATTTAAAGGTGCAATACTAAAATTGTTCCCTTCAATTCAACAAATAGGGGAATGCCACTATAACCAGTCCTACTACATTGCTATATAGTTCTAACAAGATAAAAAACTAAAATAAAAAGGTATGAGGACGGAAAAAGAAGAAACAAAGCAGTTCTTATTTGTTGTCAATAAGATTACCTACACAAAAAAACACAAAAGATTTTAGAGATTAACAAAGAAAAATCCACTGCACTTCTCTCTTTTACATGCGCATGCGCGCGTGCACACACACACACACACACACACACACACACACACACACACACACACACACACACACACACACACACACACACACACACACACACACACACACACACACACACACACACACACACACACACACACACACACACACACACACACACACACAACACACAATGTAATATGAATAATGCTGAAGGTAATTTTCTCTAGAGGAGATGATGTTAATAGCTAGATGACTTTCCAAACATGACATAACACACTTAATCATGAGCCAAAAGGGAAAAAGTGAACCACCATTACTTCTCCTTTTTACCAGTGAGATCCTATAAAATTCAATGGAAACTTACATACAAAATAAATAAGGGATAAAGAAGACCAACCTGCTCCTCTGCTATTCTTGAAGTATTCTGAAGTTTTACTATCGTTTTATTGAAAGCCTTTTGCATTTCTTCCATTTGTTTTCGGTACCTATGAAATAAGAATTGGTTTAAATTAGCTTTAATTTCTTATTCATTTAGTACTAGAAACAAACTTCTGATTTTGATATACGGGATAAATCCATTTTTCTTCAAATGACTCTTATTTAGGTCCGTATAAAACAGAGACACAAGGTGTAACAAAGAAGTCCTTCAGGGTATTTGTTACCTCAACATCAATTCTATGTTTCATTACTATATAAAATTCAGTGATTTCTGTGGTTCGCTTAGGGTGCAGATGGTAATGAGGAAAGGCAAGAGCAAGTATGAGTTAGCTAAGTGGTCATGCATGCATGCACACACACATACACACACCATTTGCCAATAAATTACAAGTATGAATTAGGAAGAAACCCTCTTTATGACAGTATGACTACCTAAGTGATAGCTCATCAGGAGCATCTCAATTTAAGGAGTAAGAAAAGGTGGTTATTTCAGGAGCTCTGGACACCTGATGCCTAGGTGACTGCAAAATGTTGGGGGAGAAGCCCTAAGGACAGACATTGGACACTTAAGGAATAAAAAAGAGTGATAAGTTTAAAAAATGGAGCTGTGCTTGCGGTCTTAAATCACTGCATAAACATATTGGTACTGCCTCTGATACTTAAGAGCACAAGAGCATAAATTATTACAACTACAACTAGGATTGTAGGACCTGTTTAAAAGAACGCAAACTACAAAAGTGGCCTAATCATATAGTTAAGTCCATTCTTGCCTTCACTTATCTAAACTCTTAAGTGATATCTGGTCAAGTTCTACTAAAGCTTGAAGGCCTATATCCAAATCACTTTTCCCATGAGCCCTCTGGTAATCAAACAATAGAAGTGGCTAAAGTTAAGCAAAAGAAGAAAGGAGAATGTTAAGCGTAGGTAATTCAAACTTGTTACCAGCCTCATAAAGTGTTGTCACTGAGTAATACTTCAAAACTTAAAAAAAAAAAAAAAAGAAAGAAAGAAAGAAAATCAATTCTTTTAGGTCAATGATCAGCATCCAAATAGCTTGTTTTCTCTCTCCAGCTAAAATGGGGCTTACTAACTATTAAATCATGAGATAATGAAATCCTCTCCTCTTTAATCACAGATCATACCTCACTACTTAACTCACCATGTAAAGTGGACTATGCTAATTTAATAAAGCTTACCTTTGGCTAAGCTCCTCCAGATAGCGACCACTGAGAGACATGTTAACTTCTAAAGCTTTAATACGATTATTAAGTCTCATAAATACTGACTCCTTTTGGTTTGATCCATGTACAAGATTTCCATTAGCATATCCTAGATCTGTAGAATTTTGTAATTCAGCATAAAAATCTGTAGCTGTCCTTTGTAACCCTTTCAAAAGGGCATCTTCTGGAGTTTGTTCTTCCTCTTTTAATTCAGGTAATGAAGAAGAATCCAAAACAGGAGTCAAAATTTGCTTTGGTGTGTCAGCTATGTTCATTTTGGCTTCCCCATCTTCGTTGTCTTGTACAGTGGCTGTGATTATAGGTGGCACTATTGTTTCAGACAGCTTTGTGATAATTTGCATGGAGTTCATGTCTTCTTTTACAACATTATCCATTACCTCATTAACTTTATTTGTTTCATAGATAACAGACGGCTTCTCTATAGAACTAAAGCTTTCAGACTTCTTTTCTGTTTCATTATCAACCTCAACAGAACTCTCTTGGGGAATCACTTGTGATGGGGTATGTCCTGCCTCTTGTTTAATAGACTCAGATACTTCTATTTTAGATAATGAATTAATTTCTGGAGTAGTGTCTAAGAGAAAAGACTGAGAAAAAGTTTGAGAATGGCTTGGTTCAAGTTCAATTGCATCTACAGTGTCATTCATCAAATCACCTTGGTGCATACTACTTAAGTCATCAAGAACAACAGTTTCTGCTTCCCTTTCCATATTCTTACTGTCCAATTCTCCACTCAGAGGTTGCAATACTGAAACACCTACTGATTTTGCAGGAATTAGTAATGGTGGTTGAGCCAATACAAGATGATCTTTTCCTTTACTCACAGCAGTTCTGCTGCGCTGCCAATAAAGAGCAACTCTAACTGAACACCATTTATATATGTATTCCGAAAAACTAGAAATACAACAAATTGTGGTCAGTTCACTGCAAAATATTTGTGTCTCTGATTCAAACCAGGGTGATGATTCATCCTCCTGTTCACCACTTCCCAGAAGGGTCACTGTAGATGGACTTGCCTCCTCTTCTTCCTCTTGAACTAGTTGCACAATGGGGCTTTCTTTTGAAGTGTCTTGTATCGATGGTTCTGTATCATGTACGTGTACTTCAGTGGTTACATACCTAGAAATATACATCATAATTACCAATTACTTTAATTAGATATCTAAAGTTAAAATATGTTTAAGGAAAATAAAGGTATCATACTTAAGATAAAAGGAAGGCTGAAAGTAAAGAAACTCAAATTTTTTGGATCAATGTTTCCCCCTCAAAACATTTCATTATAAAAAAAATATTGCTCCGAAATAGAAACAGAAACATTTATCAAATGACCAGCAAGATGACTCAACCCACCATATTTACATCACATCAAACTTGCGTTCTAATCTCTATTTAAGAGTTGTTCGTAAGTGAATACTTGTATTCACTCAATGTATAGTGTAACCTTTCCTCCCATAAACATTCACCAATCCTTGAGAAGCCTCACCACCCCTTATAGATCAGATATTAAGCTACCCAAGGGTTGTAAACTCCAGAGTTAGAAACAGAATCCATTATTCTTAATACTTATTAATGCACTTTATTGTTGAATATCCTATTTTCAAAAGACAGCTAGATTTCTCAAAGATAATTTTTCCAAGGATGACTTGAGGAATTCCAATGCAGCATTAAACACACACACACAAGATTACCTGCTTTAGGAAAAAGAAACATATGCCTCTTCCCAAAATGATCTTAATATAGTCTGGGCTAATTTTCTATTATTAAAAGCCAAATACTTAACCACTTTTATAAAAATCCTGGCTTATAATAAACTAATGGTGCCACTAATTCTATTATATCTTTGGGCTCTGGGGTATGTGTGTGGGGTAGGGGACACTGATGAGTACAAAAGGTACAATCTGAAAAAATAAGGTGATGTGAATACCAAAAAAGATTAGCTTCATACACAAATTTTCCTACTCTAGAAAATTACTAGGAACACCAGGAAATATCTTTAAATAAAGACTAATGTCACAATAGCAAAGGTAGACAAAGGTAATAAAATAGACTACCATATTTAAAGGATGAACTTTCTTTTGTTGAAATGTAGTGAAATAGTAAATGCACCAAACTAATATATAATTAGGCTATGCTTCTCTGATTAGGAAAATGTTTATAGCCACATATATATATATATATATATATATATATATATATATATATATATAGTCTCTAATAATATTTCTTACATATTCAGGTAATATATTGCTTATTATCTACCAAATACATTATGACAGTTAAAGGACAGTCCGAAGGTAGTGAGTTATCTTGATTGTTCAAAATCAGCTACAGATCCAATTCCTTGTTCTACTCTTTCCCACATTCTCACCTACAGCACTTGACTAGTCTAAAAAAAAGGAGCAATGTCTGAAGAAGGGAAGAAAAACTAAATTGAATGTGGTAAAAATTAAATTACATACCATCCATATACACTCTAATCAGAGCTATACTTAAAAAAATAAACTAACTCAAACCTAGGAAAAGAAATCAGCTTTTCATAACATAACAACTTTAAAAGTGATACCCTATCATGGATTCTTTCATTTTCATTTATTTTCTTCAAAAGACTGCTATATAATCACTAAAAAGAGTTTAAGACAAAGAAACATGAAGAAATAATTTTTTTAAATTATGCAAAAATATCTTTTAAAAACTATGTTATATGGAAAAGTAGAAACTGCTACATTAGCCTGTTATTATATCTTTCCACAAATATTTATATATGTGGGCATATACATGTACATGTGTGTATGTATATACATATATAAAATGAAATTAGTTTTATTTAGTTTTGAAAAATACATTCCATTTGTTGTTAACTGAAAAAGCTTAGTTACAAAATCAGGAATAGTAATCAGAGTTCCACATAATTATAAACACCAAGAATGTCTCTATCCCCAATAGATTTCTTACATCCTTCTAGGAATCAGTTAACACACATGCTATATTTTCTCTCTAATCACCCAACAAATATCTTCGGTAACTTTCAGGATTAATACAGCAGATGACAAATTTCTCACTGCGCCCTTCTAAGCACAAAAATCCCATTTTTGAATTAGTATGATACTTAGGAATTGTAGTTCAAAGCATAACCACTGCAGATCTCATTACATACTACCTCAAACTACTTCATGTTCAAATTGGAGTTCCTATGAGAGAAAGTATGTTCAAAATTTTGCAGAAAGTATATCTAATGAAATATACGTAAATAAATCTAGAGTAACTATACCCAATTATCTAAATCATTATGAGTTTTTTATTTATTATAGATAAGAAGTACAGGTACCAAAAAACTGTGATCATCTTTTGTAGAAAAGACAAAAAATAAGGATATTTTATCTGTTATTTATATACACACACACACACACACACACACACACACACACACACCCATATATATCCCTGCCCAAAGTGCCCCATTGTAACCTGGGGAAAGGCCTATATGATTCAATTTGAGAAATGGAACACTGTGAGAGCCTGCTGTGTAAAAAAACACTAATTCAAGAACCACCGCTCTACGTATTTCGGGTACCCTTTGTAGCTTTCTAGAGATACCATAGATACGCAACCAATGCTTTTAAACCTGAACTTAATAAAAAAGACCTTAAAAATTTGTCCTCAAACCTATACCTACAAGATCAAGTCAATTACTTGCAATAAGGAAAAAAGACTTAGTGTTGTGAATAATGAAAGTAATGTAATCAAAACAACAAATATTTGGTCTGGAATAAAGTCTATTCCAGTATACATGTACACTAAAGGGAAGAAGCAACTTAAAGATGTTCTAAGTGGCTGTAGAATGTCTGTTCTATGATTCAGAGCTCTCTATAAGTAATAATTTCACACACAAATCACGGATTCCTTTTTTTGTACAGTATACTTAGCTCTCCATTTTAGTAGAACTCAATATAATGTCACAATATAACTTACTCAGGTGATGGAACAGGAGTTGAAACAGGAGTTGATTCAGGCATTTTAGGTGCAGTTGTGGCAGTGGCATTCTCAGATATACTTTTATTTCCTATTTTAAGAAAGATGCCCATGTTGAATTCAATTTTTTAAAACTGTACCATAAATACTTCACTATAACAAATAAAGAATTTTAATTTCTTGGGGGAGAAGAAAAAAGTCAAATAGGTTTGCTACTGCAGACTTTTATTTTAAATCAAAGTTCTTTTTTTAAGAAAGAAATTATCATATAAGATCACAACTACAAGTAATGCAAATTATTTCTCAGCTTCTCAGATAATTAAAGCTAGATGACTATGAATTTTGTATGACCTTTCATAATTAATATGCCTTCTAGACACCTGAAAGTGTTATTAAAGACAATGAGAGGAAATAAATGGGTCATTTTAAGTTTGCACTTGAAACTATTTTTAAAAACAAAAAAGGCAAGATTGTTTCTCCTTGCTAGTAATATTCTTATTTGCCATTCTGAAAACAAAAAATGGCTTCTAAATCTTTGATACATAAAAGGAAAACATACTTGAAAAACCATGAGGGCATCAAAACTTCAGTAGAGATAAGGGACAAAATCATTACTATTATAGCAAGGAAGAGTCAAAAAACTAATCCATAAATTTTATACAGACAAGATCCTTTCATAAAAAAGAAGCTGTGAAATTAAAATAAACAATGAATAATAGAAGATTGATAAGTTACTCTGGATCATTTCCATATTTCTAAATGAAAAATCAAATTTTCTTGGCTTATCACTTGGTTTTCCTAACTAGAAGGATCCCTGGAGTACCAGCTATTTAAAAGAGCCATAAAATGATTAGGTACCTTCTGTCAGGTCTTCGGTTTTTGCTCCCAGAATATTAGCAGCAATATTCACCATATTTAGAATGGCATCTAAAACAAAATTCGATCAGAAAAAAATACCGATATACCTAAATATTCTCATATAAATTAATATCATAGTCAAAAGGCCACTTGTAATAGTGTTTTGGGGATTTTTTTTTTTGACTAGTTACCTTCTTATTCACCTTATTACTAAAGTCCAATATAGGGCACAAATAAGTTGCAGCCTAAAGGGTAAAGCACAAATCTGAATTTTTATGGTCAGAAGGAATTTTAAATTTAAATGTTCTTTTCAAAATAAATATTCCCCCAACCTTTTACCAAAAACACTGTCTTTGGCATATTAAAAATTCAAGTGTAACTCAACCTCATATAGCCTGTAAAAAATGTGATGACCAAAATTCACATTTTACAGAAAACTCTGTTTTTCTTTAAAAAGGTTATACAGTTTAAAACAAAAATAGCTTGAAGAAACAATAGCTTTTCCTGAATGGGTGATTATCATGGGTAAAAATAAACAAAATGGGTAGATTATCCAAAGAAAAGCAGAACAGTTTTGCTATTTTCATCTATTAGCACATAATATCTACTAGTAATACAGTTAAATTCCTAATTAACACTGCACAGAATCAAATTTCTTTGATGATTTTTAAAAGCTCATTGGCTAAAATAACAATATCTTGTAGATTATGAAGCATACACAAATTCTTTTGTGAATTGGGTGTGGATAGGGATGGAACAGATTAATTAAAGTGACTCATAAAACTCTCAGTGTTATAGGTAGAGCAATTTGCATACTTGCTAATTCTGCTTCTCTTTCCAAGGAGGATATCTAGATAATTACTAAATGTAGTACAAACCTCAATATCTATATAAACAGATATATTTTTACATGAGGACCACAAGATTGCTGAACTCCATAAAAAGCTGGTATTGGGCAGGGAGGCTTCCTTCCAGTAATGTGATGTAATTAACTTCCATCCCCAATTTAATTTTTGAACTTCCACTAGAAGTTAATTCTTCAGTATCAGGTACTCCTGTTAAAATACTAATACCTGGCAGGAGTTAACGTAAGTTATTTCCATCTTAGTTTCCTTTCCTAAAAAAGATCCATAGACTTTTCATCATACTTTCAATGAAAACCAGAGATGTGAAAAGTAGGAAAGGATCTAAGGGAGGAAAATCTAGCACATCAAGAAGGCCGGGAGCAAGCTAAACACTGCCACATGGAACTAATCCTTTCAATATACACTTTAGATTGAGAGAAAGTAGTAATAGTTTTTAGACTAGTTTAAAGGTGATAGCTAGGAGACAGTCATAATTTTGATCTTCACATACCTACAATTCTATAAGCTGAAAGACAACAAAATAGTAGTACTTTGTTTTGAATCATTAGTATACCACACGAAAACTTGATATTTGCCATTTTTAAATGTTTAAATGACATTTTTAAATTTGTAAACAGAGAAGTGGCCCTGGTTCTTACTTAGGCTAAAGAGATGCCTTAGCACAAGATAATGACAGAAATGGAAACTCTGTATTTCTTCACAAATCAAGATAAAGTCAGGAATGGAAACTGTTATTTCCTCATAAACCCCCCCCCTTTAATGCCAACCAATATTGCAATACTAGATATAATCCTCTACTTACACTGCCACCTAAAGTTAAGTCAAAGGTGACTGCTTCACAAAATGCAAATTTCGGAATCAACATGTCTAAACTCTCTTGTGCTTCAAAGTGAAATCTTAGGTCAGATTTCAAAATTTTTGGCATTTATTATTAAAGAACTCAAGAAAATAACGTGTTAATCTGTGTAAAGAAATTAGATTTAGAGTATTATTTTTGAACCTAAATTTTAATACTAACACCTACAATGAAGATTCACACTATCTACTCTTTAAAAATATCATTTATTACCATCTTTCAGGGGACTGCATGGAAACAAAAACAAAAATGACATGGGCCGAGCCCGTGGTGCACTTGGGAGAGTGCAGCGCTGGGAGCGCAGCAGCGCTCCCGCCGCGG
>NW_007732304.1:0-4736 GCF_000696425.1 Galeopterus variegatus | reverse complement strand
CACACACACACACACACACACAAAAAAAATGACAAATTTCTACTTTCTCAGCCCACCTAACCCCCACCCCCAAAATAATTTTCCTATGTTTACAGAACATTGCCTAACATAGTGCTTTTTTTTTGGGGGGGGGGGGGGTGTTATAGGAGAAAGAGGCATTGTGAATATTCTGTTCTGATCAATCCCAATTTGCATCCAAATGTACTACGGCTTTTCACCATGATAATCTGGCCACTACAAAGCCTTCAGAATAAACTAAAGTAATATCTTCAAATATAGTGCTGATCCTAATTTCTCTTAAATTAGTAAACTCCTTTATTTAGAGTTGGCAACTTATTCATCCCACCTCATTCCTTTAGGAATGACATTCTCCTAGGGACTAAATATCTCCAAGTTATTACTCAGTCTCCAGCACACCAATAGCTCTTTCTGATACAGAAAACAATCTTTTGTCCAGACTGCTAAGGCTGAAAAGTTTATACCTATGCTACAACATAACAAGATAAAACAACAAAAAACTACTTCCTCCTATCTGTACTCTCTCTGAAGCATGACCACTTCCATTTTCTCTTTTCCTTCTAGGACCTTTATTTTATATATATATAAATACTTTGACTTAAAGGAAAACAAAAACTACATTTCATCTTAAACATGTATGTGTACATATCTACCTTCAGCAGACATGGTGATTTTAACAAAATGCAGACCACATATCTAAGAGCAAAGGCAGACCTGAAAGAATATCAAAGTAGATAATGGTCTGGCAAATTCACATGACAAAGCATGAGGAAAGCAGAGTGATATAAAGAACACTTGTTGACATAAAAGAATCAGACAGAAGAGTTGCCAGAACTGGCATACATGCAAAGCCAAGAATGCTTTCTTCCTTTTTAATAGTTGAGTAAATTATATAATATCAGGAATGTCTAAATATGCAATACGCATGCTCTTTGACAACCAAGTCTCATCAGGAGCAATGTACAATGTCTGGTGACATATATGAGCATTCCCTATAATTACCAACTACTCATTAGCAAAAGGAAAAAGGAATTTCTATTAAGATTAAAGCCACAGAATTCTATTTTGTAGATACTATGTACATATTAAAAACAAGAAAAAATAAATTAGGTATAAAACAGGCCAATTTCAAGCTATCATGTTGTTGGTGATGATTATAGTCAAACTTGTACATTCTCATGCCAGAAACCAGCTCTTTAGCCTCATTCCACTCTATTATTTACTCCTCAAAGTTATACCACTTTGGAAGATGTAGCTAAGTCAGGATCAAAAACAGTCCCAAACTCTTCAGAGAAGACTAGAAGGAAACAGGCAAAAATAAATACAATAATAAATAGGTAAAAATAAAAAATAAATAGAAGGAAGACTAGAAGTCAGTAGTCTTAGGCCATGCCAGTAAGTTTTATGACAGCAAAGTCTTTTCACTCAACTCCCACTGCCTCTCCTGTTCTGAAACTTGAAGAGGTGAACAATGTTTTAAACCCCATTTTCCGTACTTAGGCTCACCTGACATCCTTCCACCCATCTCGTCTCACTGTACAAATTCTTTCGATACCTAGAATACTGGAAGGTAAATGGATCACCCCTTCCAGAAATCCATTAAAAGAAAAATAAGTAATATGTTACCAAGAAATACAACTTCAGGAAGAAAGATCCAAAAAATAGGATCTAAACAAGATTTTATGTCTAATCAATTAAAATAATACACTGATCAGACAAGTGATTACAAACAAGGAATGTCCTCTACTGAAAAATGGTTAGGTTTTAATAGTATCTAGGAGTTAACCACATAGGACGACAGAAAAAGAAAACCCAGAATATTGACAAGGTTTTCCTTTATCAAAACCTATGGTAAGGCATTACTTCCCTAAGTTGCCCTCTCCTTTCCAGTAACCATCAGAAACTAGAGATCTTTTAGTCTGGGGCTATTTTCTGACCCCATAAAATGATGATGATTCCTTAGGGCTAACTCAGCATTATTGAGCTACATGAGAAGCAGAATAATGACTATTATGTAACATACAGGACTAATACAAATTTAAGGGCACAACAACAATATTAATATCCAAACTGGTAAAGTAGCATCATTTATTTTACTCCTAAAAAACTGTATCCCATAGCAGTGAAGGAAACATGTTTTTATATCATCATGAATTAGATAGCTTGGGATCCTGTTTAAAAGTAATCACTAATATCTAAAAAGTCAGAAGTCTGGCAATAAAATAAAACAAATAAAACAAAGTATACTGAAATGATATGTAACAAAGTAGGATATTACACAAAAGGATTCTCCTTCTGGAAGTATTTTTAACACTCTTCTTCCCATCCCTTAAAAAGTCTACTCAAGCGCCGGCCTGGTGGCGCACTGGAGAGTGCGCCGCTTGGGAGCGCAGCGGCGCTCCTGCCGAGGGTTCAGATCCCGTGTGGAGACCGGTTCCCGCTCACTGGCTGAGCGCAGTGCGGGCACGACACTGAGGGTTGCGATCCTGTGGCCGGTCAGTAAAAAAGACAAAAAGGGAAAAAAAAAAGTCTACTCAAGTCTACACTCCTCTATGGAGGGAAAGAAAGGAAAATCAGGACAGGAGGAAAGATGAAAAGAAAAGAAAGAGCAGTGTCTCTTAATTCCTTATCCTATGGCTATACAAAATATCTACCTAAGTATATGTACTATTACTATTGGGAGCATGTTTTAAAAAGCTACAAAGTCAGGACAGACGGGCAGTGAGGCCCCGGCAGCTCGGTAGCCGCACCCTCGGTCCTGCCGCCCCTCTCTGCTCCCGGCTCTGCGCTGCCCGCGCTCCTTCCGCTGGCGCTGGCGTTGTCCCCACACGGGACTCAGGGCAGAGCGCGCGGCGGACGAGAAGCCGAGGCCGCAGCTCTTCCTCCCGGCACCTCCGGAGCGCAGAAAATAATACAATTTCTGAATGCGGAAGTGTGGAGAAATCCTAAGAGAAATAGCATGAGAGACCTAAGAGAAATAGCATAAGAGCATTTTGGAATATATCCAGGAAAAGATAACTTTCAACACACCTGTAGACATTCGCCAGGTAAAGCTCTGTGCGTCACCACTTAAGAAATACAGCCCCTTACTTTTAAGATGGCGACGGGTCTGAGCGGCCGTGCCAGGAGACAGCACAACCCTGAGAAGTGTGCGCTGTGATACCAGAGTACTATTTGCATTTCCAAGAGCAACAAAAAACGAATAAATCTTTGAACAACGAACCTACAATGACAAACAAGCAACAACAGGTTCGAGGTTTTAGGGCCGACACAAAAGAAGACTCCTGAGAGTGCCCAAGCCCTGCTGCAGGTTCGAGCGAGCAGCCCGAGACAACAAAGGCCAAGTAAGTCAGCAGAGATGACACAGAAACGGAGTGGAAGGCGCAGGACCGGCCCAACTCTGCGAGCTCTGTAAGTCACCCCCAGTCCAGCCCCACTTGCGGGGCGAAGCCCGACTGCTCCCCGCCCGCCTGGCTCCCGCCTACCACACCAGGCTAGGTGCCCACAACAGAGCTGCCTCCATTTTCTCGGGTGGGGGCGGAAACAGCCGGCTTAGAGCAGGCAGGCCAGCCATCTCTGCTTGGCGCGGATCCTCACTGAGACGAGCCACTTGCTTACCTCGATGCGGGGCACCCCGGGGCCTGTGGACCGGCCTACAATCCCACTCTCCCCACGGATCTCTGATGGGGCTGGTAGTGTGGGGAGCCCCCGACAAGCGTCGGGAGGGCAGGGAAGAGGAGCCCGCCCAGATCGTCTCTCCACCACACCCTGGGCTTCAGCCCCAGGTAAACTCCCTGTTTCCGGGAGGCAGATACCATCTCTGTGGGCCTCAGTTTGGAAAAACCCCTAACTGATTTCTGGTTGGGAGAGGGGAGCCCGGAGCGCTCTGGAGCTGCATTGAAGATGCCGGAGAGCACTCCCAGAGGGCGCCCCAGGCGACCCGTGCTGGGGGTAGTCAAAGAGGAACTGTGTGCTGTGGGACCCTACCCCGAGGAGCTCACACCCTGCAGTTGGAGAGACTAGACACCTTCTGGGCAGGGCAGGGCAGGGCACAGCTTTGATGTCTCAACTGAAAGATGAGGTTTGCAGAAGACACGCCTCAGCCCTGTTCTGAGTGCACAGAGTGGGGAGGGGTCCGGCAAAAGGAGGCGGAGTCTTGGGAGAAAAAAAAAAAAATAGTTACACATCCTGCGGGAACCCTATGCAAGGCTCAACATCCCCACCTAGTGCACACAGAGTGTGAAAACGCCCCGATACCGAGGTGCAGAACACACACACCTTACGGGACTGGCAGGGCAGTATCCAGCAACCTACTAGAATTCAAACTGACCAGAGAGCAGACTTCCCGCAGAGGTCCGAGACCCGAGTGAAACTCCCTGACAAAATGAACAAACACCCAAAAAGAGATACCAGAAATGAAAAAAACCAAGAAAGTACACCACCAAAAGTTAATAAAGCGCGGGCCGGCCCGGTGGCGCACTGCTACAGTGCGCTGCTTGGGAANCACTCACTGGCTGAGCGCGGTGCGGCCGGTCTCAAAAAGGACACACACACACACACACACAAAAAAAAAGTACAAATAAACTCATTGGTCTAATCCTCTTAATCTTTGGAGACATGCCTTATCTTTGGAGAAATGCAATGCCAAACTTGCTGCATAGGACTCAGGTGCTCAGCTTTTTCTCTCTTAATAATTCTGTTACTAGAACAAGGGTGTC
>NW_007732303.1:157308-158185 GCF_000696425.1 Galeopterus variegatus | reverse complement strand
ATAGTGTGGTTACTTTCCCTTTACATCATGGCTGTTGAGTGTTATAAACACATTAGTGACAAATTTAGTAATTAAAAACCTAATTTTGACCCTTTATTTTTTTTCACAAGGAAATATTACAAGGAAGGCCAATTCATACAACAGCTAAAGGCTGACAGCTCTGGGTGAAATCGAGGGCTGACAGGAGCCCCACCCTCTGTTCTGGCTTTTCTGCTCCTCCCACACATTCCTGGGACGTCCTTTTGGGACCCCACAGGCTCTGCAGTGTATAGTTTGGAAATCACTGCATACATTAAAAATGTGAGCTAGAAAACTAAACGTGAAGAATTATCACTAAGGGCTCCTGNAATTCAAGAATAATTAGTTAAAAAGTAGCAGAGTTGGGGCTTTACAAAGAGATCAATAGTTTGATTCCTCCAAAGATAGAATTCAATTCTTTTCCCCAACATTAGCCATTTAAAAAAATCAGAGTATAGATTCCAAAGCTGAATGTTTCTTTTCTATTTTGATAACCTCTTAGAAGCTGTATGAGAGGGCGCATTGGGAGCGGATCCTTATATTTTTGCAGCTTGATAGTCTATCTATACCAATATGCGGAAGCAGTCAGGATTTAAATGCCTAAAGAGGAATAGCTTGTCCACCTGTGTACACAGTCCAGTGTTTGGACAGGATGAGAGATGATTAATTCAGATCAATAACTGAAAAACAAAGCCCACCACCACTTCACCTATCCCATAAGAAAGGAGGCAAGATGGGATCATAAAATTCACAAAGGGCACCTGAAACAGTCTATAAAAATGGTCATATTTAATGCCTGGGCCAACACAATCTACCTTTGGTTTAATTTACAAAACCCTGTGAGAGAAAAAGTCACTGG
>NW_007732303.1:154838-155733 GCF_000696425.1 Galeopterus variegatus | reverse complement strand
AGAGAAGAAGATGAATGAGAGAGGGGGGCAGAAACTACCTACTGTGCTGCCTGCTTTGCCTACCTATAGGCAAATCTTTTTCTCCTTTGGGTCCAGAGGGAAAGGAGGAGATGGTGAGAGAAGGATTTTGGGATCCAGAAGGGATTGGAGGCCTGGGAAAAGTAGAAACATGCCTTCCTTAGCTTTGGACTGCTTCTAGACTATATCAATTTTCTAGACTGGTCCAGAAATCTCTGCTTTTCCCAGCCAAGCTCTCCTTCCCACCCCACCAAGAACTGCCCCACTCCCATGCCTCTATTCCCATCTATGCTCTAGACCCCTGGAAAACCCAGAGAAGACATGTTCCCCTCTGCTCCTCCCCAACACACCTTTTTTAAGATCACCCTCCCCAGAGAGCCCCCTGCCTGCCCCTGGGCTAGCCATGTGGGGTGTGTCTTTTTCTTCCCACCTCTTTACACTGTCTATTTGGTCTTCAATGCACAGGCTGACCCCACTTATTATATCACCATGAGCAGAGCACATTCAGCGGGTGAATGACTTACAGCACATGCTGCTGCTTCTGTTCTTTAAATTAAGGATGTGATTTAGAAGATGAATGTCTACAGTGTGACCCAAGGAATTTCATCCCCCTCTGGAAAACTGTGTAGGAGAGAATTTTAATGGACAGAGAATAATGTGTTCTGGGCTCCAGCCAAATGTTTGGACTTGATTTTAAAAGCCTCCACACTCACCTTCTACTGTTTATTGTAAATTTGGCACGTCACCCTAGTCCTTAGCTCTAAGGGAGAAGTGACAAATAAATGAGTATCTCATTTGTTTGCATGGAGAAACCATTTTGTGGTGATGATGTGTTAATTCTATATTAAGTGACTTCTTTTATTGATTGATTGATATT
>NW_007732303.1:153282-153999 GCF_000696425.1 Galeopterus variegatus | reverse complement strand
CATTGTGTAGATATACCACATTTTCCTTATCCAGTCATCAGATGATGGACATTTGGGCTGGACATTCCAACTCTTGGCTATTGTAAATAGTGCTGCGATGAACATTGGAGAGCAGGTATCCCTTTGGCACAATGATTTTCATTCCTCTGGGTATATTCCCAGCAGTGGGATAGCTGGGTCATATGGAAGATCTATCTGTAATTGTTTGAGGAACCTCCATACCATTTTCCATAAAGGCTGCAAAATGTTGCACCAACAGTGTATGAGAGTTCCTTTTTCTCCACAACCTCTCTAGCATGTATCATTCTTAGTTAAGTGACTTCTTGATCAAGCACCTTGAAAGGCTGTGTAGCTCTCCTCTCTTGCGTTACATGGTGGGGGTGGGGGTGGGGGTGCACTGTGGGGAGGGACCGACCATGAAAGGCAAATCAGATCAACATGCTGGAGGTACCCAGGTGGAGGAGCAACTTCTTGTCAATGGAAAACAGCTCAGCAATGTCTGCCCCCTGGGAGGTCTTGGAAGGTGGTTTGGTGCGATGGAATGGAACAGAATTTTTTGTGGATCCTGCTTCAATCACATGGGGAAGTGACATAACCACCTCAGTTTCCTCACCTGTGAAAAATACCTCTCAGGGCTATTGCAAAGATTAAATCAGTTAAAGTATGTTTGAAGAGAATAATAATTTAAAAATACTTCCTGCCATGTTTTTTTTTTTT
>NW_007732303.1:150230-152009 GCF_000696425.1 Galeopterus variegatus | reverse complement strand
CTAGAAAAAGCTGTATCGGCCCCAGGTAAAGCTGCCTCAGGGAGAAAAAGAAACCCCACAATGGCTATGGAGTAGACCCTACCTAGGTAAGGGGTGGGAGAAAGTCATGCCTCTGTAGCACCAGGGAGCTCAGTAATGGACACCGAGCTAGTTGTCCAAAGACCAGTGAACATGCCACATGATAGAGCCAGCAATTAGATGCCACCAACACACAAAACCAGACCATTTGAGGTGACCAGCAGCTGGAGCAAGCAGCAAACAGACCATGAGTTTCTTTGGCCAAGGACTTAAGCCACAGATATCAGACAGGTGCTCAGGGTATAGACCTAGCCAACCACACTGGGTCAGAGACCCAACTGGTGAACCCTCTTCTCCATCACCATGAGGACACACAAGCTTCCCTCCTCAGTCAGATGTCACTTTGGTTGGGGGAGAACCTAAATGATTAAATATTTTTCCAAAGATACTTAGGTTACCCTAAAAAGTCTATTTAAACTTTAAGAGATTGGTTTGAATCCAGAGACTCCTGTAAATGGGACATTTCCGATAGGATGGAGATTTATGAAGATTCATTTCAAAGATTAGTTGCAGAAAAAATAAAGAGGCCCAACTGACTTGTGTGCTATTATATCTTAACTTAACTATATGTTTAATAGCACCACGGATAGGAGACACTCAATGCATGTGAGTTCTCTTAAATGTATTTGAAAATATCAAATTGGGTAGAATCCTCCAATATGAAAAGCTCCTCATTCTGGTAAGCTAAGTATTGCTAACACAGATTAGGAAGAAATCTGTTCATATTTACTGGTGATATACAAGCTGGTTTTACTTACAATACTGAAAGAAGAGAAAAATGGAAATAGTTCATTATGCTTCAGTTTATTTTTTATAATGAATACAGTTAATATTTTTTCCTTATGTATGAGGGGGGCAAAGACATAGCAATGACCCTTTTTCTAGTTTGGTGACATTCGTGCCACTTGTGGTGTTCTTCATCCTTCCCTTTCCTAGTGCTTCAGGGGTTGGGTCACCATCTTCGCCAACTGCCAATAAAGTTTTGCTACTGTCCCTTTCCAACTTTATTTCAGATTTCTCCTGATTATTATTTTGTCATTTTTCTTCATTTAATTAGCACAAATGTCCTCCGCAAAATGTCCTTTTTGTAGATAAAGAAATGAGGGATCAGCAGAGTTAAGATATTCCTAAATATTTATAGCACATAAAAGTGATGAGAGCTTTGGTCTGAGCCACAATCCTTTTTAAAGTGTGATTCTCAGAGGAGGTCTGACCACCACAACTACAGTCTGGGGGTCACCCAACCCTGGCCTCTCCGATCATGGACCCCTAGGGATTCTGCTGAGGGATGGAGAAAGGAAACATGTCTTCCCACCCCACCCTTTTTCCTTTGGAAATTTCTCCAGAGAAGACTACCATCCAGGGCTAGTAGATGACCCATCTGACTTTCATATCTGAGTAAGAAAAACATACAGTGTTCCTTTTCATAAAGCAAGATAGGTGCCCCTTCTCCTGCCATCAAAAACGAAGATGAGGGTTGGAGTTCTCAAACTCTCCAAAAATCTGAAGTAAATCACAAACCTGCAACGCTGCTCAGAAGGTGTCTGTCAAAACCCCAGGTTATCTCCAGGTCTGAATTCCATCTTAGCTGTGTGAGTTTGGAGTTGTGGCTTAACAGGGATCATGATGGGACGGTGGTGATAGTGTGGTTACTTTCCCTTTACATCATGGCTGTTGAGTGTTATAAACACATTAGTGACA
>NW_007732303.1:148195-149009 GCF_000696425.1 Galeopterus variegatus | reverse complement strand
GAAATAACAATACAAAGTGTAACAATTCAAGACAAGTGAAGAGATATTGCAGGACAACATGTGATTAAAGGTCAAGGCCATTGTCCAGGAAATCATCACTATAGAGATTCAGTACTGAGATTGCCTTGAATCAGAGTGGCACCCTGTTTATGGTATCTAGAAAAATGAAGGAAGTCACATTCTGCTCTCTGTGGCCCTGGTCCTGTCTCACCTGGAGTGATGACTTAGTTCTGGGCACCTCACTTTAAAGAGGAACATGGTCCACGGGCTTTGATGTGAAATTATGTCCTGTAAAATAGTGTTGACAGAGTTGTAGCTGCCTTATCTGGAGAAAGTGTATGATCTTTACTTCACCAGGGATTTTCATGAAAAAAAAAAAAAAATACAGCCAGTCTTTTTACAAGCCTTCCTCCACCCCCTCATCCCTGTCCGCCTCTCCAGTGGGGCTGACACCAGGGGGTGCCATTGACACAGATTACAATGTGAGTGTGTCCCTTGGAGCTGTGCAAAGCAGCCACCCAGCTGCTGCCATTATAAAAAGGGATTTGAGTTTTTCCATGTGGCTCTGGGTGATACATATATATTAAAAGGCCAGAAAACAAGGGTAGTTAGATTTGGGCTTAAGATAAGGACATTCTAACAGTGGGAGAAGATAGAATGGGTAGCTCTAGATCTAGGTGTTTGGAAAGGGGTCTTGTAGGGGTCCATGCTTCTAAGACTGATAATGGTAGCAACCAGTGAATTGTGCTTTTCTGATATGACTGGCCTTGTGGTATTTTATGTTTCTTAATCATTATAACAATACTCCCATGTA
>NW_007732303.1:144673-146531 GCF_000696425.1 Galeopterus variegatus | reverse complement strand
TTCACGGGGTGGAAGAGGATAATCTAAACCTTCCTGTTCTTGCCAAAATAACCATGTGTAGTTCTTTGTTCTGCACGTCTCTGGAACACACAGATAGATTTCCAAGCAGTGGGAACCTCCTGTCCTGTTTGGTCTTTGGACAAACTCTTCTTCTGTCCATTTCACCCCAGTTTCCTGAAATCCTGGCAGTTGGGCTCCCATGGCTGGAGCCTGTGAGAGTGTCCTTTGTAAGGACAGGCAGGCAGTGAGGGACACTGGGCCTCAAGCCAATTATAGTGATGATAGGTATTGCATTGGCTGCCCGGGCTGAGAGGCTGCTCCTCTGCAGGTCTGCTGGCCTCGTCTGGCTCCATTCCAGGGAGGAAGGTGGTGGAATTACTGCCCATGGGCTGCAGTTGGCTCTGCCTGGCTATGGGGGAGAATGACAGAGGACTAGCCTGTTTCTGCTTCAAAAGCTTGCGGATTCTTTTGCTCTTTAAGCTGAGAGAGAAACAAGCTTGGGAGCAATAAAATGAATCCTCCAAAGCAATCCAAACAAAGGGGCCAAAAAATTATACTGAAACCTTTCTTCCATTTTCTNCATGTGGCTCTGGGTGATACATATATATTAAAAGGCCAGAAAACAAGGGTAGTTAGATTTGAGCTTAAGATAAGGACATTCTAACAGTGGGAGAAGATAGAATGGGTAACTCTAGATCTAGGTGTTTGGAAAGGGGTCTTGTAGGGGTCCATGCTTCTAAGACTGATGATAATGGT
Organism: Galeopterus variegatus; assembly: GCF_000696425.1. Classification (NCBI taxonomy): domain Eukaryota; kingdom Metazoa; phylum Chordata; class Mammalia; order Dermoptera; family Cynocephalidae; genus Galeopterus; species Galeopterus variegatus. The sequence goes on along the minus strand of NW_007732303.1, from coordinate 145,775 downwards.
AGCAACCAGTGAATTGTGCTTTTGTGATATGACTGGCCTTGTGGTATTTTATGTTTCTTAATCATTATAACAATACTCCCATGTAGGAACTATAATTATCTTTATTTTATAGATGAAGAAGCTGAAGCTTGGACAAACTGCATTACTTTCCTAAGGTTACACAAAGAACAAATAAAAGAGCTGGCATTTAAGCTCTGATCTCTGATTCCAGAATGCAAACTCTTAACCATCATGCCACATTGTCTCTCAACAATGAGTTACAAAATCCCATCTTTCTTAGTGTGTTTAATTGTTCAAACGGTAGCCAAACTTGATCTACAAATAAAATTAGGTCTTGACCTGGTACATCAAAGGGTAAAATCACTTCTATGGAACAAGAGCAAGTGAGCCGCATTTGCCTTGCTCTCACTACTCACCAATACCTATGTCTGGGACTCAGGGGTGAACCCACACACCTGAGCTCCAGATGGGGAAAGCTGTCCTACACATGGCATATGCCTCCAGAACCAATTCTATCACTCCAGGCTCCCAAGGCATGTAAGATGTGCAAAGATTCATACTGGATATTTTGATTTTGTCATTTCCCAAATGCCCTCTCCAAAAATAACACCATAGAGAGGCAAGACGTGGCCTTATAGGATACCTCAGAGCTGCTGGTAAGAGCAGAAGGGAGCAGAGTCCGTCAGAACACACTGAATGCCCACTGTCATTTTGGAAACACTGAGATGAAAGGGAGAGGCAAAACTCTTAACCACGTGTGCATCTGACAGCTGCAGCTCTCCCATTGCTAGAGCTATGTCTGTGCAGAGAAGACCATGGTGAGACCCTCACCGAGGCTCTGTTAGTGCTAAAACAGATGTTCCTTCAGCACTCACATCTTAGGTGGCCACTTTCACGGGGTGGAAGAGGATAATCTAAACCTTCCTGTTCTTGCCAAAATAACCATGTGTAGGTCTTTGTTCTGCACGTCTCTGGAACACACAGATAGATTTCCAAGCAGTGGGAACCTCCTGTCCTGTTTGGTCTTTGGACAAACTCTTGTTCTGTCCATTTCACCCCAGTTTCCTGAAATCCTGGCAGTTGGGCTCCCATGGCTGGAGCC
>NW_007732303.1:143012-143946 GCF_000696425.1 Galeopterus variegatus | reverse complement strand
CCTTGGTTACTCTGGGGAGACCAAGAATGGAGTAATTTAACTAAAACCCAGTAAGGAGGGGGACCAGGATTCAAGCCCAGGCTGCTGGACTCCAGTGCTGTTTTAACCCCCCTTTCTCCACTGCCTGCTTCAGAAGGCTGCCAACCTGAGCAGCAGTGACCACCACTCCTGACAAAAGAGATCATCAGCATTAGCAGTTCTCAAGCCAGGCTGCATCTCAGACTCACCTGGGGAGCTTTGTGAAACTGTCCATGACCAGGCACACTCCCGTCCCCCAAGTTCCCGGTTTTCTTGGTTTGAGAAGGGGCCTGGGCATCAGTACTTTTTTTTTTTTTATAGCTAGAATAGTATTTAACTTTTTCATGAAAGTACAGAGGATAATACTGCATCATACAAGATAGCTTATTAATACAGCAAAATCCATTCTTTCATCATTATGCATAGGAGAAAGTTTATTTTAAATATTGGTGAGAAAAAATATATTTATTTGTTTATTGAGATTTTATTTTATTTATTTATTTATATTTAATTGTTTTTACTATGAATTTTCATGAGATACAAAGCTAATTGTCACCCCTCGTGCCCATGATGTGAGGGCCAGATTCATACTGGCAGTATACCCATTACCACAAGTTGCATTTGTACCTTGTGTCCCTCCAGCCAGTTAGCCCCAACCTCCCTCCCGCTCCCCCTTTCCCCCACACTCCACTTTGTAGCCCAAGTAATGTTCTCTCCCTCTGCAAGACCAATGCGCTACTGTGGTCTTTCTTTCCTTCGTTCTTCCTCTCTTAGCTCCCACAAATGAGTGAGCACATGCGGTATCTATCTCTCTGTGCTTTGTTTATTTCACTCAACCTAAGTTTCTCCAGGCTCATCCATGTTGTTGCAAATGATAGTATTTCATTCTTTTTATGGCAGAGTAGAATTCCATGGT
>NW_007732303.1:139435-141747 GCF_000696425.1 Galeopterus variegatus | reverse complement strand
GGCCATTTGTATGTCTTCCTTTGAAAAATGTCTATTCAGCTCCTTTGCCCATTTTTTGATTTGGTTATTTGTTTTTTTACTGTATAATTGCTTGAGTTCTATGTATATTCTGAATATTAATCTCTTGTCGAATGTATAGTTAGCAGAAATTTTCTCCCATTCTGTAAGTCGTCATTTCACTCTGTTGATTATTTCCTTCTCTGTGAAGAAGCTTTTTAGTTTGATATAATCCCATTTGTTTATTTTATCTTTTGCTGTTTGTGATTTTGGGCTCATGTTCATAAAGCCTATGCCCAGACCTAATTGCTGAAGTGTTTCACCTATATTCAATACTTTTCAAAAGCTTCCTCCAGGTGATTCTAAGTGCACTCAGGGTGTGAATCACTGATTCCATAATGAAAGATGTCAGACTCCAAACCAAACTCAGGTTTAGGGCTCTCTTCATGGTGTGTCCATGGCGGATTTGAGCTGATTAGTTAATAGCTTGTGGAAACAGATACAAATCTTCAAATCATCTAAGGGTAGATGAGGCTCTGGACCCATGAGAACTCTGATTTCGGTGAAAACTCCCTGCATGCTGCAGGCCTCCACAGCAGAAATCACCCAAAGGAACACCACAGGAATTCATTCAGGCCTTAAATAGTTACATGGATGTTTGTTGCAAGAAGATAAATTTAACCATTTAAGTTCCTGTTAATGAGTGAACATTCTCTTCCTCTTCTCTGGTTTCCAGGAACTGGGATTTTCCCTAAATCCCCCCTTACTTCTTGCCTCGCTGCTAATGCCCTGTGGAGGTGGGGCGAGTTACCTGATGGTGACTAAGGGAAATGTATCCACATGTGTAGTCCAGGCTCATCCTCCCTCCCCTCCCATAAGGAGCCAGCTTCCCCTGGGCCCCTCGGTGGAAGGTTTAAGTTTTCTACGACTGCCTGTCAGAGTGGTCATACTCCATGTTTCCAGGGCACAGAGCTAGCCATGCCCTACATCTTAGCTGTTCTCATAAACCCAGGTAATATGTTGGCCTCCCTTAGTCTTATCCCTTAGTCTTATCCCTTGCCCATCTCTGAATTAGTTCATAACTTGGATGGGGGGAATAGAAGTGTGGATTAACTTCTTAAATAAATCCCACCAGTTCCCTTTAAAATGTCAACAAAAAAACCCAAGAAAATACTACAAATTCCCTCCCTATTCATACTATCCCATCTTTATACTACAACCCTTATTATAATGTATTAGATTCTTCTTGAAATAATAATCAGCAAACCATTTGTAATCCATATGTTTCTACCCACAAGTGACAACCAGAATTTTAGGATTAACTGTAAGAACAATAAAGAGTTTTTTGTATGTTTCCCCAAGAACCTCCATGAATAGCAGCAAGGATGACAAGTAACCCCAGATTCCAGCTGCCCCCTGCCATGTCAGCTTATGATGCTTTCTTTCCTAAGTAGAAGCCAAGATAAATGACTTTTCACGTCTTCCAAAGGCTATATGACATGAAAAGCACATTCTAGTAAAGGGAACCAGACCCTTGTCATCTGACACTAATGACGTGTCCTTCTCCTGGCTTGCAGGATCTGGAGGAGGAAGAGGTGCAGATAACCTTCAACCTAAATAAGTAATATCATCACTATTATGGAATCTCTCTGAACACGGCCGGTTACAGGGTGGAATTCCACAGGGCACGTGTCCCTCTTGGACTCCATCCAAAGGAGTAAGTTATCAGAAGGACCTCATTACAGCATGGGCCCCAGGGACAGTGTTAGTCAGCAGGCTTCAGGGTAGCTGGTAAAATTCTGGTGCAAGCCAGTCTGCTCATTACATGCTTGTTAATACAGTCAAGGCTCGGTTACATAAGAATCAACAGCCCAGTTTGTCCTTGTTTCTTCATTGCCTGCTTGAACTTCTGGCTTCTTCATTGGTCAACTCTGGGTGTCAGGCAAAATGAGTACCTCTTGTTTGAAACGTCCAGTCCAGAAGAGTTTCCCATGATTTGTTGTCTTCTACTACCAGCACATCTGCTCCAAGCCCTGCTCTTGGCTAACTGGAGTTGTTGAAGGCATGAGGACTCTGCCAGCGGACTTGGCTCTCCCATAAGGAGTCGGATACTAAGGCGATGTCACCACAGTGAAAAGAAGAGCCCATCTGGCCAGGCTCAGGTGGTAAAAGGCCTTCAGAATCTGCCTTGAGGCTCTCACTGGCTTTAGACTGAAAACCATCTTGGTCCCATCCACCGGTGTAAGAGATTTACTGATAGCCTGCAAAGCTCTGAGCTCAAGCAAAAAGAAGAAATGAGCACAGCGCAGGAACTT
>NW_007732303.1:134032-136169 GCF_000696425.1 Galeopterus variegatus | reverse complement strand
GAGTCTTCAGCTGCCAATTTTCTTTCTGCTTCATTCTTTGCAATAAGAGAGAACAAAACTGGTGTGCAGGAAAAAACAGGAATGAGCATATGGGGAGGGCCCTAAGAACCCTTCAAGTCATGGGACTTATTGCATCCCTGCTGTCCCCAAGCAATGTGAGAGAGCCTATATCCTTCCCATACACTCCCTGTTTTACCCAAGTGCTTTGAATCGTATTCTGTTACAACCAAGAGAGACTTCCTCTCTCTTCTAGAACCAGTCCAGGCATCTCCTGGTCTGCAAAAATTTTCCCAATGTCCTCGCCCACCGAGCCTAATCTCTGGCACCGTAACTTGCACTTCTCTCGCCGTGACACTGCTTAAACACCCTGTTTTTTAAGGGTCTTAATGTGTCCCAACTTTCTGTTGCCTGATCCAGTGCTGGGGATTTGTTTTTAAGTAAATGTGTGAATGACATAGAGGGCGTGCAGACAGCAGCTGGCTGGTAGGCCAGATTATCTCTGTGATCTGTTCCAAACTAGAGGTTTTCTGATGTGACTTTAGGTTATTTGTAAGGGAGATTGAGAAGAGGCTCAGTGGATGGTTCCAGAACTACAGAGGCTGATGATCTCTATTTCATATTATTCAGATTTCACGTTCATNGAAGGAGGGAGGCATACTTTGCAAAGGAGAGATGACTTTGTGAAGAAACGAGAGGAAACTCATGATATGCGTGAGAGAGAAATCACCAGAAGAAGTGAACTGAGTTATAAGCTGTGAAGGTCAGCGGGGAGAGGGGTTGTTGCCTGCGGGAGCCTCATCTATCTGTCAACTCAGTGAAGCAACTAAATTGATCAGAGCCATAAGACGTTAGAATTCTCTGTTCCTGAAGAACTGAAAAGTTGCTTTCCTTTCCCAAAGTGCTTAGCTTGATCTCAGGGAACCGCCTTGGTGGAGGAGAACCTGGCTGCAGGTCCTGGGATCATGCATGACAAAGTCTACTTGCCTTCATGGGAGAGACAGGGGGCTTGGGTCGATTTCTCTGAAGCCACTCTGGAGGCTTCTAAAGATTGTTTAGTGGCATCTAGTCTCTAATCCTGAAATCAAACTTGCTGATTTTTGCCCTGGATCATCTGTTTCTCAAATTTCCTTAGGACCCTTCCTTTGAGACAAGAGGGCAAAGAAATATATATATTTTTAATTCTTTCTATTTTGCATTCCCGACTTAGTCACAGCATTAGAAAGGGAAATATCTATCTGATGATGCGCTGAAAGATTAAACATAAAGTGATGACCTTTTTATCTTCAGCAAATCTTCCTACAGGTCAGATGTGTTTTTCCTTTACTCTCTAATAGGAAGGGAGAAAAACTGAGTATAGTCTTGTGACCATTTGATGTCTGTGCCCAGAACACTGGTCTGTACTACTTGTAGCCATCAGGGTGGTGAGGGGCAGGGACTTTGGGATCCGACTGCATGTTTTTGAATTCCAGATGAGTGCATTCCTAAGCAAGTTCTTGGGCAAGTGGTCTGACCTCTCAGACCCAGTCTCCCAGCCTTATAAGGTGGGATGATGGCAACACGTACCTCACCGAAGCGTGGCACGTTATCTCATTTAATCCTCACCATGCCTCAGTGTCTGGCATTTAGTAAGCTATTATTATAATTTAATAGTAATAGTATTTCCAGTACTAAAGTAGGACAAAGCAATGTTACATGCTGTGTACTGGTCCGAGAACCTGGAGCAAGGAGAATGCCAGGTGGAACACACAGGCCTTTCCTTAAGTTTATCCCACTCCAAAGAATTTGGTGTGCCCATGTACAGAGCATGGAGATCAGAAATAGTCATTTCTAACATGATGAATTCTTCCTCTTGACATTTTCTCTGTTGTGATTCATCTGCTGTGCCCTCAGTTTTTAGTGTGGTGGTTCCAAAGTAGCCATGAGCTGGGGGAACATTGCCCTGTGGTAAGCCCAGCATCACCTTGACCAAGGTGTCTCTAATTCTACAAACCCAGATAGTATGTGAGACAATCGATGCAGGATTCCCTGGCAGATGCCCGCTGAGCATTGCAGAGACCCTCCCTTCTAGGGGGCTTTAGATGCCTCATCATACAATTCTGGTCACCAAAAAGAAGGCAGCTCAGAAATAGCTGAGCTA
>NW_007732303.1:131889-133312 GCF_000696425.1 Galeopterus variegatus | reverse complement strand
TTTTTTTTTCCCTCTGCAAGCACTATTTATTGCATGAGATTTCAGAAGACAATAAGAAAGCAAGTTTATAGAGGCACCATGGAATTGTACAAATAAAATGAAGTCATATCTAGGAAAGATATACCAAAGAAAATTGAACCCTAAACATTTAACTTTGCAGTCCATACTCAGCCAAAACTCCCACTGAATTAAATCCCTAACTGCATAATTATGTACACAAAATGCTTTTAAAATTCTTCCATAAATTTGGAGAAAAAAGAATAGTCTATTTAGAGCTACTAAGGCAAAATTCCTTACTGTGGGTTTATATGCACTAGTACAAGTGGTCCCCAAATACCCTTTTTTAATTTTTTAATTATAAATAAGAAAGAACAGATTCTACCCTTAAAACTTCCACTGCATTGCAGCCTCCAGGCACAAAGGACAGAGTTCTTGGGGGAAAAAAAGGCTTAATTCCAGGCCTTTGACAGTGAAGTTAAAGTTTGACTAAACATTAATCACATTTAAATCCACAATATTTTCCCTTTGAAAACCACATATTATTTAACATCTTGAGCGCTTTACATTGAATTTATTAAAAAATTTTCCCTGTATTATCAGGCCTTTATCATAATTTTTGTTTTTATTTCTTAATTTTTCTTTTCAAATGAGTGAGAGGATCAAGTTGAATGAGCAGTAATATGTAAGTCATCCATGTAATATGGAAATTCTGGGAACTGTAGTTTTCTGTTGGTGCTTGCCATCATTTCATGTGCTGAAATCAAGCAGTTTCTACATGTATAGGCAGATCTGTTCCTAGGGTGTGCAGAAAGGGACAATGTCTTGGTCCTTGCTGTAGGAGAGTTTGCTGCTGCTGTGAGCCACGGTTGAGCAATGGCTCAGGGCTGCAGCTGGCAAAGGGGAAGAAAGTGGCTATAGAGAGCTGCTGTTAAATAACCAGAGCCCCAAGCAAATGCACAATGAAAATAAAACCATGTCATCCCCTGCCCCCAACGCCTACCATTACTGAGAGTGACCATGTGGAGATTGCCATCAGACTGCACGGGTCCATTTGTCACTTGAGTGTTCCTTCATTACCACTCTTAATGCTACTGCACTCTGATGACATGACATGGAAATGCATGGATAAAGATCGGGGTGCGGGTATGGATTTGCCCTTGATCCACAGCCCCATGACAGATTGACTTGTCTAAAATAGCTATCAACCAAATTGAGACCATTAGATTTAAATCTTTATAGATGCCATATAACTGCCTTTATAGAAAGTATTCACAATCTCCATTTCGTACTTTTTCCCAATATCCCTATCATATGGGTAGGGATTATTATTCTTATTTTACCAATGAAGAGAGAGTCTCAGTATTAAATACAGGAAAAGCGCTTGATCTTACTAGCATGATAAGTACATATTAAAACAAGAAGG
>NW_007732303.1:123938-130826 GCF_000696425.1 Galeopterus variegatus | reverse complement strand
TTAAATACAGGAAAAGCGCTTGATCTTACTAGCATGATAAGTACATATTAAAACAAGAAGGCATGTTTTGACCACCAAATTAGCAAAGATATATAGATCATCAAATTAGCAAGATTTAAAAAATAGTCTTATGCTGGCAGGGTTGTACTGAGATGGAAGTTGTCTTTCTGCTGGTGGGGGTTCACATTGGTTAAGCCTTTCTGAAGAGCAATTTGCTATTTGTATCAGGCCTTGAAGTATTCATACATTTGGATGCAGTAATTTCATTTCTGAGATTTCTAAGGAACTAATAAGAAACGTGGACAAATTTTGAATGCAAAGATGTTTCTCACAACATTCTTTATAATGGTGAAAACTTACGAATAACCTAAATATCTGACCATAGGAGCATGGTTATGATACACCTGTATAATGGAATCTTATGGAGCTCTTAAAAATTACATTTTTTTTCAAGTCCTCACTGAAATCTTAAGATTTATTCTTTATTTTAATTAATCAATATATAATAAGTCGATTTTCATGTACCAATTCCTCCTTTTCCTCCCTCCCTCTCCCCACCATCAACATCATATCTGTTCACTTGTCTTAATAAAATCAAGGAATTGTTGTGATTATTGTGTCTCCCCCCCATTCATATGTTTATTTACTTATTTATTTTTATTAGCTCCCACAAATAAATGAGAACGTGGCATTTCTCTTTCTGTGCCTGGCTTATTTCACTTAATATAATTTTCTCTAAGTCCATTTGTGTTGCTGTGAATGGTAGTATTTCAATTTTTTTTATAGCAGAGTAGTATTCCATTGTGTAGATATACCACATTTTCCTTATCCACTCATCTGATGACGGGCATTTAGACTGGTTCCAACTCTTGGTTATCATAAATAGTGCTGCAATAAACATGGCAGTACAGGTATCCCTTTGGCATGATGATTTCAATTCCTCTGGGTACATGCCCAGCAATGGAATAGCTGGATCATATGGTAGATCTATCTGTAGTCATTTGAGGAACTTCCATGCCATTTTCCTTAAAGGCTGCACCATTTTGCAGTCTCCCCAACAGTGTAGGAGGGTTCCTTTATCTTCACATTCTTGCCAACATTTGTCATTCTCAGTCTTTTGGATATTAGCCATCCTAACTAGAGTGAGATGATATCTCAAGGTGGTTTTGATTTGCATTTCCTGAATGCTGAGTGATGTTGAGCATTTTTTCATGTGTTGGCCATTTGTATACGTTCCTTTGAGAAATGCCTATTCAGCTCCTTTGCCCATTTTTTAATTGGGTTACTTGCTTTTTTGCTGTTAAGTTCTTTGAGTTTCTTGTATATTCTGGTTATTAATCCTTTGTCAGATGTATATTTTGCAAATATTTTCTCCCACTCTGTTGAATGTCTTTTTGCTCTGTTAATTGTTTCTTTTGCTGTGCAGAAGCTTTTTAGTTTGATATAACCCCATTTGTTTATTTTTCCTTTGGTAGCCTGTGCTTTGGGAGTTATATTCATAAAGTCTGTATCCAATCCTACTTCCTGGAGTGTTTCCCCTATGTTTTCTTTAAGGAGTTTTATTGTTTCAGGATGTATATTAATTCTTTAATCCATTTTGAGTTGATTTTGGTATGTGGTGAGAGGTATGGGTCTAGTTTTATTCTCCTACATTTGAATATACAGTTTTCTCAGCACCATTTGCTGAAGAGGCAGTCTCTTCCCCAGTGTATAGACTTGGTGCCTTTGTCAAAAATCAGATGGCTGTAGGTGTAGGGGTTGATTTCTGGATTCTCTATTCTATTCCATTGATCTGTGTGTCTGTTTTTATGCCAGTACCATGCTGTTTTGGTTACTATAGCTTTGTAGTATAATTTAAAGTCAGGTAGTGTTATGCCTCCAGTTTTATTTTATATTTTATTTTATTTTACTCAGGATTGCTTTGGCTATGCATGGTCTTTTGTTCTTCCATATGAATGTTAGAAATGTTTTTCCCAATTCTGAGAAAAATGTCATTGGAATTTTGATGGGGATTACATTGAAACTGTAGATCACTTTGGGTAGTATAGACATTTTCACAATGTTAATTCTTCTAATCCAAGAGCGGGGGATATCTTTCCATCTTCTTGTGTCCTCTTTAATTTCTCTCAACAGTGGTTTGTAGTTCTCATCGTAGAGATTTTTCACATCAGAGAAAGTACTATCTATGGCAGCTATATCCTTACAAAATGTGTTTCTTAAATAATAAGACTTGAAAATTGAAATTACTACTTGATTCATGGGCAGCAGAATGAATGTTGTGTTAGCAGGCATGATGACAACACTCATCTCCTTGTACATCTCCATCAGAGAACTTGGGTGACCAGGTGTGCTGTCAGTGGGCATCAATATTTTGACAGGAATCTTTTTTTCTGAGCAGTAGGTCTCAACAGTGGGCTTAAAGATTAGTAAACCATGCTGTAAACAGATGTGCCGTCATCCAGGCTTTGTTGTCCCATTTAAGAACACAGGCAGACTTAGCAGAATTCTTAAAGGCCCTAGGATTTTCAGAATGGTAAATGAGCATTGGTTTCAACTTAAAGTTACCAGGTGCATTAGCCCCTAACAGGAGAGCCAGGCTGTCCTTTGAAGCTTTGAAGCCAGGCATTGATTTCTCCTTTCTAGCTATGAAAGTCCTTGATGGCATCTTCTTTCCTTATAAAGGTATTTCACTTACTTTGCAAATCTGTTGTTTGGTGTGGCCACCTTCATCAATGATCTTAGCTAGATCTTCTGGATAACCTGCTGTAGCCTCCACATCAGCATTTGCTGCTTCACCTGCACTTTTTTTTTTTTTTTTTTTGTCCTTTTTGAGACCGGCCGCACCGCGCTCTGCCAGTGAGCGCACTGGCGGTCATCCCTATATAGGATCCAAACCCGTGGCGGGAGCGCTACCATGCTCCCAGCACCGCACTTTCCCGAGTGTGCCACGGGCTCGGCCCTTCACCTACACTTTTAAGCTATGGAGATGGCTTCTTTTCTTAAACCTCATGAACCGACCTCTGCTGGCTTTGGGCTTTTCTTCTGCAGCTTCCTCACCTCTCTCAGTTTTTACAGAATAAAAGAGAGCTAAGGACCTTGCTCTGGGTTAGGTTTTGGCTTATGGGAATGCTGTGGCTGGTTTGATCTTCTATCCAGACCACTAAAACTTTAACCATGTCAGCAACAAGGCTGTTTCACTTTCTTATCATTAGTGTTCACTGGAGTAGCCCTTTTAATTTCCTTCAAGAACTTTTTCTTTGTATTCACAACTTGGCTGTTTGGCTCAAGAGGCCTACCTTTTGGCCCATCTTGGCTTTTGATACATCTTCCTCACTAAGCTTAATCATTTTTAGTATTTCATTTCAAGTGAGAGACACATGACTCTTCCTTTCACTTGAACATTTAGTGGTCACTGTAGGGTTATTAATTGGCCTAATTTTAGTATTGTTCTATGTCAGGGAATAGGGAGGCCTGAGGAGAGGGAGAGAGACAGGAGACTGGCCAGTCAGTGGAGCAGCATGAGCACACATAGTAGCAGTCTTATATGGGCATAGTTTGTCATCCCCAAACAATTACAATAATAACATCAAAGATCGCTGATCACAGACCCCTATAACAGATATGATAATAATGAAAAAGTCTGGAATATTGTGGGAATTATCAAAATGTGACTCAGAGACACAAAGTAAGCACATGTTGTTGGAAAAATATTGCCGATAAGCTTGCTCAGTGCAGGATTGCCACAAGCCTTCAATTTGTAAAAAACACAATATTTACCAAGCACAATAAAGTGAAGCACAATAAAGCAAGGCATGCCTGTATACTAACCTCACTGCTGTGACTCAGTTTCCAAAATGTATCAGCTGCACCAGATATCAACCCCCTTAACACAGAGAACCATAAGAATTCAACACAGAAACTGACCCGGAAATCTTATTTTTTCCAGCAGCTTCCAAATTGAACTAAATAGCAAAATTCCCAGAAAGATTTTCTAAAAATTCAGACCCAGGTCTCATTCCAAGAGATCTTACTTTAGCAAGTCTGGAGTGGAGCCCTGGCCTCTGTATTTTTAAAAGTACTCTGGGCAGGACAATCTTAGCCTTTCCAACCAGTGGTAGAAATGTATCTAATAAGGTCCCTATATGCACAATGAGTAACTTGTGATGACTCCACTATTTAAGGTTAGATAAACTCCTCCTCAAAATCAGGATTGATTTATAACTTGAGTTCACTGGCCACTGGGTCCTGTAAACACTTGGCTCATTCACTCAATGGCTTATGGGAGGTCACCTTGTCTCACGTTGCGGCCTGTATTAGTTATTTATTGCTACTTAATGAATTACCCCCAAAACTTGGTGGCTTCAGACAATAAACATTTATTATCTCATAGTTTCTGTGGATCAAAACTCTGGGCACAGCTTAACTGGATGCTCTTGTGTCAAGATCTCTCTTGAGGTTTCAGGCAAGCTGTTGGCCAGGGCTGTGGTCTCATCTGAAGGCCAGAGAGAGGGAGAAAGGGGGAGGAAACCTGCTTCTAAGCTCACTTATGTAGTTACTGGCAGGTCTCTACCCTTCTCCACTGCCACTGGGCTAACTCACAACATGGCAGTTGACTTCCCACAGAAAGAGCAATCAGAGAGAGCAAGAGTGAGACAGAGAACAAAAGAGAGAATGAGCAAAAGAATGTGCACCCAAATGGAAGCCACAATCTTTTTATGATCTAATCTCAGACGTGACATCTCATCACTTTTACATATTTGTTGGAAGTCAGCTTCAGCACATAATCAAGGAGAAGGAATTACACAAGGGTGTGAATACCAGGGTCGGAGTCATTTGGGGCTATCTTAAAGGGTACTTGATACACTGCGCTAGGTGAACAGCAGAGATAAAATTCTACAACAAACCACCTTCATCCCTATCCTTCATTTTCTACCTGGTAATTAGGCAGAGGTGAGGCTGGAGTGAACTCTGCCTATTGATGGTACTTAAAACAACAGGCCCAAAGCTGAAGGAAAAGCAAACTACAAGTTTAGTGTAGGTCAATGCCTGAATTTTCACACATACAGCGTGAGCTGTAAATGCCACCTTAGGAATCAATGGAGAGACTCAATTAGTCAGCAAGATCACTCACTCTTTTTGTCTTTTAAAGGAGCCCACATAGCAAATGACCTTGGGAGGGATAATATTTAACTCCCATCTTTTTTTTTTTAATTGAGACATCATTGATTAAACATATATGTGGGATACAGAGTTGAATATCAATACCCATGTACAATATGTGAGATCAATTTAGGATAAAATGTAATTTTGTATTTCATCATAACAAAACGTAATCATTCTTTGTGGCCCTTTAGCGATTTCTTGCTACCCACCCCCTTCCCCTACCCCACCTCTAGCAACCTCAGTTCTGCTATCTCCTTTTGAAAGTTCAATGCATTATTGTGATCATTGTATCTTTCTTTCTTTTTTATTTATTTGTCTATTTGTTAGCTCCCACTTAAGAGTGAGGACGTGCGGTATTTTTCTTTCTGTGTCTGGCTTATTTCACTTAACATAATTTTCTCCAAGTCATCCATGTTGCTGTGAATGTCAGAATTTCATTCCTTTTATGGCTGAGTAGTATTCCATTGTGTATATATACTACATTTTCCTTATCCACTCATCTGTTGATGGACATTTAGGTTGGTTCCATCTCTTGACTATTATAAATAGAGCTCCAATAAACATGGGTTCGACTCCTATCTTTTCTGGCCCTGAATTGATAAACCATACTCAATTCTTCTAGAAAAGATACTTGAATTCATGTCCTAACCTCAAATGCGACTTGCTCAGGAGCTAATACAACTATATCATTCATCTTCTTTGGAAGAGAGGCAACAAATATTGAGTCCAATATCAATATTTTACACAAATACACATACCCATACTTCACTGGGACCATCTGGAGTGCCTCAGCTTACCCCACTATCTCCAGCTTAGCCTTGATAGCACAGCCTTCTAGTAATGTGAACAAAGCTAGGTATCCAGACTCAGCTAGTTTATCCACTAGACCATCTGTGTAAGGTTAAATCCAACTTGCCATCTGGTTGCCAGATGACCGGTGCTACAGGCATTTTCCAGCACATGAACTTGCTGTTGAGTCAGAGCCGCAAATTAGAGCAGCAAATCCAGCTGCACCTTGGCTGCTTTAGGATGGGGTGTTTTCTGTTTCTCCCTGTGAAATCACTGGTGAGGAGGGAGTCCCCATTGTCATTTCAGCTGCCTAGATGCTTCATGCTAACAAACTGTGAAAGGGAAGTCACTAATGATATGAAATCCCTTTTTATGGCCAGGGCTGGGCCAAGGCCACCACAGAGGTGGTATTTTCCCTGATGGACCACTGCTCATGGGAGGTGAGGGGACCATCTACTCAGCCATCAGCACCATCAGAGTGGATATTTCCATAATCCACTCTCCTTTCCCAATCTGACACCTCAAAATTCTAGATGGGAGCTTAAGTTAGCTAGGTTCAGAGGAAAATGGAAGGGGCAATAGTTTCGACAGATCACCTCAGAAAACTAATTCCCAAGGTATCTGTTTGAGTTATAGAAAGTCTCATAAACATCGCTGCCCCTTTGGAGTCCGTGTTCAGCCTAATTCAAGCCACAGCTGATGACCTGAAGACTTGCACGAAGGGTGGCCAAAGGAAGTGCTTGTGTTGCAGTGGAAAGACCCCTGATCTGTGTCTTACTTTTGCTATTTTTGGCTGTGTGATCTTGTGTAGAACACTAGAATTTCCTGAGTTTCATATCCTTAACTATTTCATATGACTGTTATAATATTAAGTGAGGTCATACCCATAGAAAGGAATATTAAAATAATGTCACCATTAAAAACACATATATTTTT
>NW_007732303.1:119635-123253 GCF_000696425.1 Galeopterus variegatus | reverse complement strand
TTTTTATCATTCTGTTCCTGTGAGAGACATTCTATCAGAGGTATGACTCTTTGGGATAAGTTGCCTTCCTGGTACCCATTTTTAAAAGCAAATATCTTTGGAAAAAGGTAACAGAATCTGTGAGGGATCAGTCAATAGGTTTCTTTCCTCAGCAAATAGGTATTTTAAAGTACTGAAGGAATGTGGATGCAAGAGAGAAAAGGATTGCAGAGAGATCTTCAAAGAAGGGAAATGCAGTTGGGGTTCTGGCCATAAGGAGTAGGGGACCTCATGGCAGGGAGACCACTTGATTAGAGTCTGATACTTGAGTTGGTTAAGTCTCTATCTCTCATTGAACTGTAAGTTCTTGTTTCCAGTTCACCAGTGTTTTCCCACATCTTATTACAGCGTGTGGAGTACAACAGTTGATTGGTGAAAGCTTGTAGAATAAAAGTCACATTTCATAGACTTCACTCTTTTGCCCAGGTCAGCCATCAGGCAGCCAACTAACCTGGGCATTGGGGGCACTTCTCCTATATATACTTCCTTCCCTGACCTCTGGCCCTTTCCTGTGATATTTCTGAGATGGGTGCAAATCCCCCCATCTCTAAGGCATTCCAGCCCTGCTGATGGCTTCCTGAATGCACCAGAAGCCCCTGACAGAGGTGTGTGTGATGTGGCCTCTCCTATGGACAGGTCATCCCTCATCATCTGAGACTTCCAGGAGTCTAAACAGATACTGATTCCAAGGGTGACATGCAGGTATGGGTGAAGTCTCTGAGTTGTGCACGTGGCCCGGAAGAACAAATAACATTTGTCATCAACGGCCAAGCAGCTCAGAGGCTCCTGTGCCCAGGCTGGTCTGATCTGGTGAGTCTAGACACAGGTCATCTGGCCACTTTGGGTTTCAGTTTTTATAACTATACTTTCTCTGATCAGTTTTATGATTCTTTCGAAAGAAACTAAATCAAACATTATAGCTCTTGGGTGATTAGAGGCCAGATATAGGCTCAGAAAAACAACAGTAACAAATTAAATCAACAACCAACCAAACAAACAAAAAGTTTGCTCAGTAACCAAGAGTCTGAATTCAGGGACCAGGAAAATCAGAAAAGTGTCAAATTGGCTTTCACCTATGTAAAAAAGCAGCTCAAATTTCCCTTTTCATCTGGGACACTCACCATAGATTTTTACAGTGTTAGCTGCCTGATCCTCGGAACAGGTTGAAACATCCTCCCTGTGTTTTGCTGCCACAAATGCAAAGGTGATCGATGGCTTTGAGAGGCCTTTGAGAAGGGGCAGGAGGCAATGACCCCCAAATGGTAAATGTCGTGAGATTTATCTTTGAGAAAAATTTCTCCTTGTTGGTGTTTCATCTACTGATTCCTCTCTAGAAAAAAATAAATGACAAAACTCTTTACTCACTATCCCCTCAAGGCATGTTTGTACATTTATAAATTAATATTTATTCAAAAAAGGAATCGCTAACGAGCCAATGGGAATGTTGTCCCATCAAGGGGGTCTCCTTGGAGTCTCTGAAACCTACCACAGAAACAACCATGTTTCACATGCGTGCAGGGACTGGATGGTCAGGGGAGACTCTGAAGTTTTAAATGTTAATGGGGGAGAGGATGTTCCTCGGGCCAAAATGCTTGTTGAGCTCAGCAGAGATGAACTTAGGCGATCAGGGAAGCTCGATACCAATGCTAAACCTTAGAACAGAGGGCCGCAGAGATCCAGCTAGACGACTCCTCATGCATGGGGTGAGCCGTCTCTTCCGGGGCAGTGGCAGGTTAGTATCAATTAAGGGACTGTTTTTGGTGAGAGCGGCAGAAATGACTGATCTGGAACAATTCTCCAGCCTAGACAAGGTAAGAAAAAACAGGCCAAAATGTGCTGTCAGAATTACAATCATTATCTGAAATATATTTCCAGAAGTTTCCCCCACCCCCCATAACACTGAAATTATAACATGTTTTCCAGGAACTGTCACTTGGTTAAAAGGGGTTCCCAAACCAATGTCTGATCTCTCTGACACTGCTGGCTCAAGGTCTGTTGCACACCCAAGCTTCCCTCAGCCTTTGGGCAGAGTCCACTCGGGACAGGTCACAAAATCAGGGGTTCCATGTCCTCAGCTCCTGTTTTCACTAAAGTAGGTGAGAGTGCGGCCAGCTGTGAAAAAGACAAAATAGCTCCTATTTACCCAGCACAGACTGTAAGCCAGGCACAGTGCTAACCACCTTGTATATATTATCTCTTTTGAAAAATAGCTTAGTTAAAGCATTACACTACACATATTCAGCATGTACAATTTGATAAGTTTTGACGTATGAATATACCCCTGAAACTATCATCACAATCAATAATGAACATACCCATCACCCCCAAAGTGTCCTGATGCCTCTGATCCATCTCTCCTGGCCCATACCCCCATCCTCAGACAGCCACTCATGTGCTTTCTGTCACTATAGATTCTTTGTATTGTCTACAATTTTATATAAATATTGTATGGCCTCTTTTTTACCTGACTTCTTCACTCAGTGTAACTACGTTGCGATCCCCCCATGCCATTGCAGGCAATAACATGGCTCTTTCCCTTTTATTGCTGAGTAAGTATTCCATGGCATGGATTCACCACAGTTTGTTTATCCAGTCACCTATTCAGAAACATTTTACCCATCTGCAGGTTTAGAGCACATTATGAGGCAGTTTTTAAAACTGAGGTAGTTTGTCTCCTTCAGTGCTTCGAGTGGAGATCCAGAAAACCCACTTTCTGGAAATAGCCAGAAGTCCAGAAATAAAGTGGAACCTTGTTCAAGAAACAAACCTTTTTCCATTAGCAGTCCAGGGATCCAAATGCTTGCAAGTGTCAGTCAAGTTCAGTCCTTTCTGAGAGCACTCATCACAATAGAGGGGTGCTGATGGCTGAGTAGATGGTACCATGGCAGGCTGGATCCAGCACACTGAAGTGGGGCAGAGTTCTAGTTCCCTGTTTTCCCAACAGCTCTAGGCATGTGGACACCGTCTTGCATTAGTGGTGGAATTCTTTGGGACCCATCTGGCTCACTTCCAACATTACATTCGGTGAAGGAGACTCACAATCTGGCTGGCCAGGTCTCTTCTCATTAAAGCTCTTCCAATTCCCTCACTCAGCCCCCAGAATGGGGCATCAGGCTGCCCCAGGCAGGCAGGAATGAAAGAGGTTCTGTGGATTCATGGGCATGGGAAATGGAGGGACAGTGCCAGTGGAAGTTGAGGGCCAGAGGAGGCAAAGCTCCACTTTGGAGCCACTGCGCCAGAGCATGGTGGCAGAGGCCTCTTCTCTGGAAGCTCTCACAGGTTCTGGAGGTGCAGAAGGACTTCGCTGAAGTTTTCAAGGGATGATGGCCCTCCATATGCTTGGAGGACTTTGCACTCCCAATGGCCAGATCCACAACGATCAGCTCATGGATTTCATTTTATCACACACTCACACCTCAGGGTGATCCAGCTCTGTATTAGGACTCATGGCTTTGTCTTCAGCCACACAGACCCAGAGCTGTATGTACCCTTCCTGCAAGGGGTCTCAGTGCTGGGCTCTGGTCCTATTGTGTCTTGAACTCAAGGTAATATGTTAGTGGCCCAGGATTCACACTCAGA
>NW_007732303.1:117397-118542 GCF_000696425.1 Galeopterus variegatus | reverse complement strand
AAATATGGAAAAACAATTGAATCTTCCTCAAGGCTTGTTGTGAAGATTAAATGTGATGATACCTGTAAAGAATTTAGCACTGCTCCCATCAAGTGGTAACAGCGAGATTCTTACTCTCTCCAAAAGGGCGATTCTCCTGCCTTAACGTTTCAGACAGGAAAGCCACTCCCAGCAACTTCCAGGGGAGCACAGCGGGTTGGAATGAGTCCCCTCTGTGGGTCCCTAGAGTTCTTTCAGAGGACGAAGGTAACCAGAAGTGCTCCAATGAGGGTTGTTCGCTGGAATCCATGGGGACAGAAATGAAGGATTAGTCTGGGCTTCTGGAAATTTTCTTTATATGAATACTTATACTATACCTAGAACAAGGTCTTTCTTTACCCACGTGAACAGAGATTACTCTATAAACATTGAGAATCTACAAGGCAAGTTGGATATGAAGTGGGGATCTCTTTGTTCTTGTTTCTGAGAGTGAAATATTCCCTAACTGCTGCCTTAACTCCCTGGAACATTCATATTACACCTCCACACACTCTGCCCCGCATGTACACACACAAGCCACCTAAACTCACTATAAAACTTCTGAGATATTCTCCAAATAAAGAACCCAGATCTGAGACCTTCAGACAGGAATGTTCCTTTTACCTATTCCAGGTTAAAATTTTAATGCTCTTTTCTTACCCTCTTCCCATGTGTTATAAGCTATATCTATGTCTACATTTTTTGAACAACCTGCCAAGTCATGAAATCTCAGCAATAGATGGAAAATGCTGCCCTCGATGGCATNTCTATAAATGACCCTTGGGTAGCAGGTGGTCACCTAGGCAGGAGAGGCAGTTCTGTGAGAGTCAGAAGTAAAAGTAAATATGAGTCTGCAATGTATGTATCAGGAGCATATGGCTAGGAACATGTGTGTTGGGAATATACGCGTCAGCAGCACATGAAGAAGGAAGGGCATTGCCAGTTCCAAGCAAGTATGTCACACTTCCTGCTGGGACTTTTGCTACATAGAATTGGTCTTTCCTAGAGACTTCAGTTACCCAGTTCAGGAGCTGCAGAGAATAGCTGGCCGTGGAAACCCTCCCTCATGCAGAGTTCTGCCTGCTTAAGACCCGCAGCTCTGCAGCAGATGCCTGAGCTGCACAGCC
>NW_007732303.1:116042-116901 GCF_000696425.1 Galeopterus variegatus | reverse complement strand
GAACAACCTGCCAAGTCATGAAATCTCAGCAATAGATGGAAAATGCTGCCCTCGATGGCATCTCAGATCTCATTCACACTAATTTTGCTGTTTTTTCTTCACTTTTGGGTGGGGGAGAACATCTTTATTGTGTTTATGACAACTTATCACTTTCTGTGCTCTCCGCCAGCTTGGTTTACAATAAGCTTCCTCTGGCAGCCCATCTGGAAGTGAGTCCAATCCCCTGTATGCGGGTGAGGGTGTGTATGTGTACTCTATTTTCTTGTATTCACTTAGGAACCACTTCTCACCTTGTTCTCTAGCTTTGCAGCCAAACTGAGTACAGGACTCTTGTTGACTTTTGTGGCCTGGAGTTGGGTTTCTGTCAATGAAAATGAAATATACTCAGATCAGTCCCATGGAGCATGGAGCAAGTGTAGAAATGAGCCACAAATTCAGGTGTACCCCAGTTGAGGCTGCAGTTGGATTTCATTCTTTTTTTGAATGCAGGCCAAATGCTGCAGTTGGGCTTACACTGGCTACACAGGGAAGGTTTTTGGAGCTTTTACTGTGAAGCATAATTTCCATTATTCATCCTACTTACATGAGTCCTGCTAGCAAAAGAAACTTCCACTGCAGATTGTATACAACTCAACTTAACCTGGAGTCCTAGTTCTGTAGCCAGTACATTTGAAGTGGGAGAGGTTTTCTACTCTGTCTCTATGTGTTTATCATTGCTGGGCACATATGCATTAGGAAAAGAAGAAATGTTCTTATACTGTATTCAACTTTGCAAATGGCATAATTTTTCTGTAAATGAATAAGATTTTACTTTTTAAAGTCAATGGAAATCAACAACTTTTGAAAGGGATTGGAACTG
>NW_007732303.1:109707-115696 GCF_000696425.1 Galeopterus variegatus | reverse complement strand
AAAAGAAACTTCCACTGCAGATTGTATACAACTCAACTTAACCTGGAGTCCTAGTTCTGTAGCCAGTACATTTGAAGTGGGAGAGGTTTTCTACTCTGTCTCTATGTGTTTATCATTGCTGGGCACATATGCATTAGGAAAAGAAGAAATGTTCTTATACTGTATTCAACTTTGCAAATGGCATAATTTTTCTGTAAATGAATAAGATTTTACTTTTTAAAGTCAATGGAAATCAACAACTTTTGAAAGGGATTGGAACTGTTTTTATGCTCTTTCTCCTAGGTAAACACAGCCGAATGACTTCTTAACTAGCTTGTTGTAGTATTGGATTTGGTATCCTTATTAAAGGCCACTATATTGAATACTTATGTTTCAGGGATGAGATTTGACTGAATGGAATATACATGTTTATGCAAAGTGAGTGTGTTTCTTATCTAAAAAGATACAACCAACCATGCCAACCCCTGAGGTTGTGAGCCTGATTTTGACCCTTCTCTTAACTTCTGAAAAGATTAAATTCCATAAAGCTTTTCAACTTCAGTTTCACATGTTGAAAAGAGCAGAGCCTGCAGAGGTCGCTCGTTTTGAATATTTTTCTTTTAATTATTTTTTCGATGTTATGAAAAGACTGCTGGCTGATTGTTTGTTGTTTCTTAATGAAACTTCTGTGAGGAGGGTCAAGGTAGAATTTCCTCTCCGTGTTTTGTTTGCTTCCTTTCTCTCCACCTCTCTTAGCTCATCTTGCCAAAACTAACGTTTCTCTATGGCTTTGGTATGCTTTATCCTCTAGCAGGACTTTTTGATCTCTCAAGATTTAAAGTTTGGAATAAGCATTGGCGGCCTTGAATTTGCAAGAAAACATTCTTAATCTTCTTAATGTCTTGCTTTTTTGAACACGCCATTGCTCAGTAATGTGGCTTCCCTTAGGAAAGACCCAATGAATCAAGTCAAAACAGTGTTGGGCAAATATCTGGTGAAGTTGGAACAGGATGGCAAGGCTGAAACAAGCTTTTGAGAGGTCATAAATTCACCACGCATGACTCTCAGAGCTCTGCGTGTAGAGCCGGCTTAGAAATGTAGATGGGGCCTGAACCGAGGAGTGAGTGACTCTCATCCTTAATTCTAGTTAGCATTGGTCTAGCAACTCTTAAGGAACCATTGAATCTTTACTTTTTTCCAGCTGATATTCATTCTCCTTCAGAGGAGAGGGATGTGATCTCATTTTCCGGTTATTATGTAGCACCTTAACCACAAAACCAGTAAGACCAGTGTTCATGGCTAATCTCCATGTGACCAACACCTGTGTTCTGTTCCACTACCTGGACTGATCCTTGCAACCACCCTGCACATTCAGAACACTGATCATGAGGTGAGCAAGTTCATTCCATTTCTGTAAACCTACCATCAAGGAAAATCATGCTGTTTGAAAGTCTTTACCATGCTACTTTGAGTTTGTATTAAGAATTGTTAAAAACTAAAAATAAAAGATAAGTATCATGTGAAATTTTTTTAAAAAAGAAAAAGAACTATAAGAAAACAGCCCACATGATAGCCTGAGAGAATTAGGTGATTTTTTTTCAAGACAAAAAGTAGTCTACTTTTGCTGAAGTAGCAAAACCTATAGTTCCTGAAATCCTAGAATTCCCTTATTCTGATAAGACTGGGTGTTTATGGGTCAGGGTTCTGAGTTGCCAACAACAGAATTCATTCTGATTAGGTTAAGCAGAAAAGGGGTTTATTCAAGATATCAGTAGATCACAGAAACTCAAGGAGGCTCAGAGAACAGGCTCTGAGCTCTTTAGGAGCACTGCCTGGCCATGCCACGGGAGCTTCTTGGGCAACAATGCCTTTTCTGCCATTGCTTGGCACTGTGAGAAAACTGGGATGGATATCAGTTCTTCAGTGCTGATCTCAAAGATGTAGATGTCTCCACCACCATACCGATTCCTGTCCATGCAGCTAATTCCTCAGGTCTCTCATTTCCATATCCAAAACTCTCATGGGTGGGTCTGATTGGTGGAATCCAGGTTGCCCTCGCTACAAGGGAGCCTGAATATGCAAGATTTCTAGCCTCCATCTTGGGAAGGTCAACTTATAATGTGGGATATTACCAAAAGGTAAGGAAAACATCATGAAAATTAAAACCACTTATGCTTCAAAGAACACCATCAAGAAAGTGAAAAGACAACACACAGAATGGAAGAAAAGCTTTGCAAATCATGTATATGATAAGAGATTTGTATTTCTTGCATGTAAAGAAATCTTACAACTCAGTAATTAAAAGACAACTGAATTAAAAATGGATGAAGGATTGGAATAGACATTTCTTCAAAGGAGATGTGCAAATGGCCAATAAGCATGTAAAAGACACTCAACAGCATTAGGCATCAGGGAAATGCAAATCAAAACCATATCGAGATACTATTATGTACCCACTAGGATGGCTGTAATCAAAAAGACAGATAACAGCAAGTGTTGGTGAGGACGTGGAAAAAATGGAACCCTCATGAATTGCTGTTGGAAATGCAGCCACTTTGAAAACCAGGCTTGGAGTTCTGTAAAAGGTTAAGCATAGAGTTACCTGTCACTTCAAGATATATAATGAAGACAATTGAAAACATAAGCCCACGCAAAATCTTTTACATGAATGTACATAGCAGCATTATTCAAAGTAGCCAAAAAGTGGAAACAATTCAAATACCCATTAAATAATTAATGGCTAAACAAAATGTATATATCTATAGAATGAAATATTATTTGATTGTAAAAAAGAATGAAGTACTAATACATGCTACAGCATAGATGAATCTTGAAAACATTATGCTAGGTGAAAGAAGCTAGTCACAAGGGTCCAGATATTGTATCATTTCATTTCTGTGAAATGTCCATGTATTAGTTTGCTAGGACTGCCATAACAAAATACCACAGATTGGGTGGCTTAAACAACAGAAACTCATTTCCTCATAGTTCTGGAGGCTAGAAATCTGAGCTCAAGATGTGATCAGGGTTGGTTTCATTCTGAGATCTCTCTCCGTGGCTTGGAGATGGCTGTCTTCTCCCTGTGGCTTCTCATGGTCTTCTCTCTATGCCTGTGTCCTATTCTCCTCTTCTTTTAAGGATATCTGTCATATTAGATTAGAGCCTACCTTAGTGATCTCATTTTTAGTCATTTCCTGTTAAAAGACCCTATCTCCAAATACAGTCACATTCTGATGTACTGGGAGTTAGGACTACAGCATGTCAATTCCAGGGGAACACAGTTCAGCCTTTAAAGTCCATAACAGGCAAATAGGTAGAGACAGAAGATTTATAGATTAATGGTTGTCTAGGGCTGGAGGGTGATGAGGGGTTTGAGAGCTGGCTAATGGGTCCAAGTTTCTTTTGGGGGTGAGGAAAATGTTGTAATACTCGTACTGATTGTGGTTATGGTCGCATAACTCTGAATACAGTTGTGCACTGTATAATGACATTTTAGTCAACAAAGGACCACATTTATAATGGCGGTCCCATAAGGTCATAATAGAGATGAAAAATATCTATTGCCTCGTGATATCATAGCCATTGTGTCGTCATAGTGTAATGCACTACTCATGTAAGAGGAATAGGCTATACCATGAAGCCTAGATGTGTAGTAGGCTGTACTACACATGATGCTCTCACAACAACAAAATCACATAACATATTGCCTCGTGATATCATAGCCATTGTGTCGTCATAGTGTAATGCACTACTCATGTAAGAGCAATAGGCTATACCATGAAGCCTAGATGTGTAGTAGGCTGTACTACACATGATGCTCTCACAACAACAAAATCACATAACGATGCATTTTTCAGAACATATCTCCATTCTTAAGCAGCACATGATTGTGTACTAAAAGCCATAGTATTGTGCACTTTAATTGGGTGAATTGTGCGATCTATGAATTATATCTCAATAAAGCTGTAACAGAAAAACAGAGATAGGAAGGCGGTTCAGAGATATTAGGTGGCCACAACTGGTGAATGTCTGTAACAGGAAATTAACACTACTCTCAGCTGAGAAATTAAGAACAAGACTGAAAATAACAATCCACGGTCTCCATGGATTAAGCTAAATTGTTCCCTCTTCTCAGCCTGATTCTAAATCAACTTGATATGCCCAATAGGAGAACTGGCATTGCTGCTCTTTGGCCACAATGCAAATGTCCTTCTGAAGTCTTTGGAAACAAAGATGAATTGGCTATGACCCATATCATCCCTTCAATGCCAAGGATGAATGTGGCTGCTCTGGTGAATGCCCCTTTCCTTGGCCAAAGCTCTGAGTGCATCCCTGAGAATCTGAGTATTGTAGAGAAGGATCATCTCAGAGATACAGTTTTTCCAGCCCTGGAGTATTTTTATTTCCCAGTTGAACGTATTTCAAAAACGTTTAATTTAGAAAGTCATCTCTGTAAGATCCAACAGAGGCTGCTCTCCTTACTTATTTTTCCTTCTTATAGTATTATCTCTTAATCCCCATTTCACACTTTGGCATTACATGGCCTTTTACTCTTCATCTCTGTGGTAGATATTCCTCAGACTGTCACTTGTTAATTGGTGTGTAGTGCTGGTTTTTTTCTCCCTATGGATTTATTTGAGATTTTATCATTGCTCTAATAGAAGAATGTACAAGGAAGAGAACTTGGTGATGGATGGAGATGGGGGAGAAGCATCAATGAAAACTTCTTAGAGTAGAGTATCCTAGATTGATGGGTAAGGGGATGGAAAAGTGGGGAGAAGTAGAGAAAAAGGGAAGGACGCTCCAGGCAGAATGAGCCACATGAGCAAAGTCACAGGATGCTTGAAACAGCCTTGTGTGCAAGGGCAGCTGTGAATAGTTTGACTTGGCTTCAGTGTAGGCTGCAAAGTGGGAATAGGGCACAGAGTAAACCTGGACAGGTAGGCTGGACCCGAAGAAATCCAACAGAGCTAGAGGCAAGAGAGAGACTGTCCAGGCCACTCTGTTACAACATATCCTTAAGTCATAAATTGCTATCAAACTAAAACAATGCCAAACATTATTCAGGGACTGACTTCTTTTGATTCATATTGAAGTCAGCTAAATTATTCTAGAAAATTAATTCCAGGAACTCTTTTTTGATGCAATGTAATGGAATTGGCCCACATGAACATTCACGATGAGTATCCAGATAAGCTTAAAATTGACACAGATAAGCAGAGGAAGGAAGCAAAAATGCAGTGTGATAGTTACTGTGTGAAAGGGAAGGAAAAACCACCTTTCATCACCCCAAGCATGTCACAGATGGCCCTACCCCAATGGGCTTCAGGAGAAACCAAATACAACCAGCAGAGACAAACCAAACGTCGCTGCAAATGCTTCTTGCAAAAGTTTTTAATAGTACTCCCTTAACCCTAGTGAATCCACTTCTTTTTCTGTCTGGATAAAGAGTCAAAGATCTCAGAGCTGGAGGCTCCAGTCATGGCAGATCATCCATGCTTCCATGCATCTATCCTTCCAACCATCCATCCACCCATCTATTCATTTATATGTCCATCCATTCATTTTATGCATCCAGTCATCTGTGCTTTGAATCCCTCTGTACTATATAATATCATTCCTGATCCTGACTTGTGGTTGGGAAAACGCATACACACACACACACACACACACACACACACACGCACGCACGCATGCACACACACACACGTGCATTCTTCTATTTTTCAATGAATAAGTGAATGCCTAATAGCGAAAATCGCTCTTAATATTGAAAAAGTGCCTAGAGTGTATTTTTACATCAGGAAAACATTTAATGACAAGGACAACATCACCACCTCCTCTGAGTGTCCTGCTTATAAACACCCTTACTTCTTAATTAACCTCCCCATCCTCCAGTAAATGAAGTCTTCTTTTTTAATAGAACCTCCCATGTAATTTTTTGGGTGCCTGGAAAAATTTTTAATGACTATCTAGTTATTTTATTCAAAATCCCTCCCCTAAATCTAAA
>NW_007732303.1:100256-109519 GCF_000696425.1 Galeopterus variegatus | reverse complement strand
CTGGAAAAATTTTTAATGACTATCTAGTTATTTTATTCAAAATCCCTCCCCTAAATCTAAATGACAAATGCCACACACCTGAGTGTTTGCCAAAGAAACATCACGTTGTATCTCTGCCCATCCCAACCTCTGTCATCTCTGAGCAAAGCAATCTTACTTCCATTTATGGCTCCTATAATGTACCCCCTTGTTTGGGGAAAATGGGATAGCAGGGCATCTTCCATGTCCTATTTTGAGGAAGGGGCAAACTCAATGGCTTTTACTGGGATGGGATGTGGAACAGTGCAGCAGCACCCTGGGTAACACATCTGGCAGGGTCTTTATGCTCATTTCTCTCCTGGAATCCTAAGATGAGGGACAAATCAGAGATGATGGGCAAAGGGCAACTTTTTATTATTAAGAAGGACTTTGCTAAGAGCCTTCCTATGCATTTAAGGCCTGCCACCCAGTCCAGTTGCTCCTGATGGAGACCCCCACAGCCCTCCCTGTTGCTCCCTGTAGTCACCTGAATAATGGCCCCAAGATGTCCATGTCCTAATCCCCAGAACCTATTGGTGTTACACGAGATGGCCAAGGGGATTTTGTAGATGAGATCAAGTTAAGGATCTCAGCCGGGGGAGATTACCTGAATAATGGCCCCAAGATGTCCATGTCCTAATCCCCAGAACCTATTGGTGTTACCCGAGATGGCCAAGGGGATTTTGTAGATGAGATCAAGTTAAGGATCTCAGCCGGGGGAGATTATTCTGGATTATCCTGGTGGGCCCAATGTCATCACAGGGGTTCTTATAAGAGGGACACAGGAGGAGTCAGAGTCAGACAAGAGTAAGAGACGTGACAATGGAAAGAAGAGGTTGGAAACATGGGAGGAAAGGGTCATGGGCCAAGGAGGACAGACAGCCTCTAGAATCTAGAAAAAGCGAGGAAAAAGATTCTCCACTAGAGACTCCAGAAGAAACCAGCCCAGCTGACACCTTGACTTTAGCGTGTTGAAACTGATTTGATATTTCTGGCTTCCAGAACTGTAAGAGAATAAATTTGTGTTGGTTTAAGTCACCAGGTTTGTGGTAATTTGCTACAGCAGCCACAGGAAACTAAAACATCCCACTTTCTGACATTTCTACTTACAAGTTCATCTCTTTGAATAGAGACAAGAAGTTCATCTTTATCTCCCCAGTACTGGGCACACTGTCAATTAGTTCTTACAGGCTGCAAGAAACAGAGACACATTCCAATTAACTCCAATAAAGGATATTCATCACATGATACATGGGAAAGAAAGGAATTGGCAAAACTGTCCCAGCAGCTGCCCTGCTAAGCCTTGTAGCCACTGGAACATCCTCTAGAAAACAACGTTAGTTTTGGTCATTGGACAAAGGTCAATAACTCATTGGCAACATTAGTGGCCTTTCCCTTAGACATGTGAGTCCATTTTAGTGACTCAACCTTTCTTTTCTCTGCCGCCACCCATTACCCAATAGATTCTATATCTATCATTCAAATTCACCTAAAGAAAGAAGCTGATCATTTCTTCCAACACCATCCAGCTTGGCATTCTTTTGGGGGGCAAAGATGTCCCACTAAACCAGATTCCATGACACTGGCCAACCTATAGATGGCTGTTTTGGAGCTATATGCTGAGCCCTGGCTCAACAGATGTGGTCAGAATAACAGAGTTGTGTGTTGCTAAAATTGGCAATCTACAAGTGTGTTGCTGAGCATGAGGTGGCCGTGGATGTGACAGTCATGTAGAGCTCAGAGACACCTCTCCAATCCACTGATGCACAATCAGCTCTTAACAAATGCTTCTTGAGGGGAAGTGACCCATGGGGGGACAAAAGAAATGTAAGATACAGTCCCTGCCCATAAGGACTTTGTCACCTAAGAGTAAAAGGAAAATATACATGGGACCATTAGTGACAGGATAGCATTAAGCTCCATAGCCATGGACCCCAATATAATAAAGTGTTCTTTGCTAGATAAATAAAATTAGAGACTATTATATTAGCAATATCCTTCCTCTCCCCTAATGAGAAATTCTGGTATGTTCCATGTTCCTTTCAGGCAGTTTTGAGGTTTAGCTTCCAACAGGAGATGTAGCAGTTAGGTTTGTTAAGGTTGTAAGCACGGCATGGTAAACTGAGGCTTTTTTTCACCCTCGCCTCCTTTCCCTCCTCTGTTGTTGTGGGGAAAAAGGTAGTGTTTAGGGTGAAGCAACTTAAACATGGAACTTATAATAAGAAACCTTTATGGCTTTTGAGGTTTAGCTTCCAACAGGAGATGTAGCAGTTAGGTTTGTTAAGGTTGTAAACACAGCATGGTAAACTGAGGCTTTTTTTCACCCTCGCCTCCTTTCTCTCCTCTGTTGTTGTGGGGGAAAAGGTAGTGTTTAGGGTGAAGCAACTTAAACATGGAACTTATAATAAGAAACCTTTATGGTGGCATGATAAGTTTAGGGCTCTAGGTTCTCATGAAAAAGAGCCACATTATGTTACTAGGAATACTCTAAATGTAGCCTAGATGGGAGTCTTTGCAGAGAAACAAATCCCCACAGTGAGTTGTGCTTAATTTGAGAAATCTGGGAGAAGAAATCTCAGTACAGAGTGGAAGCCCCTCACCTTTTCCCCATTGAGAGGACTTGAACCCTCTTCCCCCTCCCCTCTCAGGAGTCTGCAGTCACTGGGGAGGAAAGCCAGAGGCATTCTGAGAATGCCTGACACAGCCAAAACTGCCTGTCGCTGGAAGACTCTTAGGGTCTGGAGCCGAATTATTCCTGTAGGGAGGAGGAGACTTCCTGGAGAAAATGGGGAAAGTGGAGGCATTAAAGGGACAAAGAGATAAAAGGGTGAGTTCAGAGAGGACATATGTCCCAGGACACCCTCGAAGGCTTGGGCAGTGAGTCTCACTTGTGCAGTGTAAGGGAAAGAGGAGCTAGACAGACCTGGCCCACAGTGCTTGATTTCCTCCCTTGGATGTGTATAGTTTTGAGAGCAGGACAGAGCCCTTCAGTGAAAACTGACTTAACTCTTCATACAGATCTAGGGTGCTCTTGTTTTAGAGAAACAGATAAAAGAAAGAGGAAAGGGAAGAAGGATAACTGGTCCCCATGGTCAACAGGCAGGCCTAGGTCAGTTTCATCAAGGGTGCTGACATGGTATAAGGCAGGCTTTGGGAGCAGAATTGAAAGGCACAACCTCAGAAGCAGGAGACAGTAGCTTCAAGTCACCAAATCAAAAATATATGAAATGTTTGAGTGGAGAAGCAGGCACAGAGAGGATGCCTCTTGGAGTAGGCATTACCTGTTACAGAGCAAACTGACCACATAAGCATCTTTATAACTCTGCACAGCCAAGGAGTCCCAGAAAAGTTTCTGGTGGGCAAAGGATGGTAAATGGAAATCAGTTCTCACTAATTTGATATGCATAAAATAACACTCTATTCTCTTTGTTTAATGTTCTGTCTGCCTTTACTGACTTACTTTAATGAACATAACCTCATTTATAATGAATTTTATAGAATCATGTGTGACGTAAGCTTCCCTAATCCTATTTTTCTCATAAGCTCACACGTTCTCCAAGTACAAATTTTTCCTACATAAAGGATTTTACAAAATCTCCACAGTTGGTCATGAACAACATACAATATGGTCAAATTATGGGGCACTGCCATTAACTGACCATAAGTTAGAGATGTGGCAGATATTATGGGAGGACAATAATAATGGCCATCATTTATTGATTGATTACTACTTGCCAGCACTGTGCTCAGCATTTCCTCTCACTTGATCCTTCCAGCAATGTGTTGAGGTGCTGTTATTCCCACTTTACAGATATGGAATCCGAGGCAGAGAGTGTGAGTGAGTTGCTCAAAGGTTCATAACCAATAAGTAGCAAAGAAGGGATTTGAACCTAAACCCATCCCAATCCAAAGTTTATATGTGCTGCCTGCCTGAGGGAAGGCAGGGTGATAGAGAGGGCTTGTGGTGTCCCTTGAAGGGTGAGTGAGAACTGGATGTGGAAAGGACAAGAGGAAACATTCAAACTGGGGTGGGGACAGAAGGGTGATGACATAGATGGAAGTTGGGGAGACCAACCAGCTTGGGACTGAGGTCATCCTAGAACCCGGCAAGTGCTGAGGCTGGAAGGTGAGACAGAGCCAAACGAGGAGGCTCCAGGAATGCAGGCTGAGGAGTTTCCACGTGATGCATCATGCGAGAGGGGGTTCTGGGGTATGCCGGCAAGTGTTGAGGCTGGAAGGTGAGACAGAGCCAAACGAGGAGGCCCCAGGAATGCAGGCTGAGGAGTTTCCACGTGATGCATCATGCGAGAGGGGGTTCTGGGGTATCCTCATCTTAGTTTGAGTGATTCAACCGGTTCATCTCACTTAGCAGTTCTTTAGGCCATTTGTAAAGTGCTTGTGTTTGGCAGCGATGATTTTGGCAGGAAGTGAGGAGGCATGAGTGTAGGAGAGAGGGTAGGGAAGAGCTATCAGAGACAGTCTGGTGGCTCAGGACACAATGTTTGCAGGGCTGAAGGAAAATATTTTGACAAACTTAATCACTCATGTAAACTGGTTCTTTTAATATGATTCCCCTGGGACAATGTTGGGCCTTCCAATATAGGGAGAGAAGAAAGGAAGGGCTTTCACTCCTGCCGAAGCCTTTCACTTGGGAGGAAAATGGCAGCCTAATATGATTCCCCTGGGACAATGTTGGGCTTTCCAATATAGGAAGAGAAGAAAGGAAGGGCTTTCACTCCTGCCGAAGCCTTTCACTTGGGAGGAAAATGGCAGCTGATACTGTGATAAAGCTGGTTTCCATCCTGACCTTGGGCTTGCTTAGTGGGTCATGGCAGCTGGCCATGATTCACAGATCAGCTACCCCAGCTTTGGGGAGGTGAGCCCCTTGAGTAGACTGCTCATCGTGAGTCGTGTTTCAGAAGAACATTTAGTCAGGGGAGTAGAAACTGGTGGATTTCATTAAGGGCCTCTGTGCCAGATACTTTTATACATGTTATGTTATTTGGTTCCCCCAATGACCTTGTGAAATTACTATTCCTCTGTAACAGCTGTGGAAACAGGCTGAGAGCAAGTACCGAAAATTACAGCTAGAAAGTGGAGGAGGAAGGATTTGAACCTGGTTCTTTCAAACTCCAATCCTAGTGCTCTTTCTCCTCCATGACTGTGGACTCTAGATTAAAACTATCTAACCAATAAATTGAGCATATCAGCCAGAGAGGCAGAGGAGGAGGAAGTACCATGATGAGGTTATAAGGAGAATAAAAGAAAAAAATCTAAGAGGTTTATCTGTTGTTTAGACACAGCCTGGGTTTAGATCTGCAATTTACAACTCCGATGGGCTGGCCAACACTCAGCTGGGGGCTGGTGAATACCCTGCTCTCCTCCAGAGTGTGTTTTCTAAAGGGAACGTTCTCTGTCTCCCTCAAGAAGTGAACCTGAAGGAATCCTCATGCTGATGTGAGCAGCATGTTGGATTGCTGTGAGGGCCTTAATCCTGGGAGATTTATGTCTGTGACTTCACTATGAAAACAAAACTATTCTCCTGGACCTGTCAGGGGGCAACAATTAGCAGAAGAATGTGAGGTTTACTTTTGACAAAGCATGTGGTTCATAATAGAGCCTCTCTTACCAACGGGATGATTTGTAGCTAAAATATAAAGACCATGGGCTAAAAAGGAGATGAATAAAGAAAACATAACAGAACTCCTGTTACCCAACTGCAGAACAAGGAAACAAAGGATAGGCTTTGGGAATAAAATATGATATGTTTTTGTATATTTTTTCTGCATTAAGATGCAAGTCACTTTGCACTTGGAAGTTGATTTTATATTAATTCATGTAGGGTGGATCTATTTTTCCCTGTTGTTATAAAAACATCCCCAGACATGCATGACACGTCTTCAGAGAATGCCACTGATTCCTGAGCCACTGCAGATAATTGCACATTAATATGAGTTGTATAAGGACTAGTTCTTATTCCAGCCTATGCCTGTCAGGTTAATGGGAGTTCCAGCACTTAGTCAGGCTGGATATAATGGTTTCAGGCAGTGTTAAGGCTGTACAGAATAAAGTCAATAATAGCAGGAGCAGAGCTATAGACTGAACAGCTAGGCAGTCTGCAGGCAGTAGGGCTCAGGGTAGTAAAGGCCCAGGCAAGAAGCAGACTCTGACAGTCTGAAGTTGTCATAATCAGAGCTATCAGAGGAGCCTAGAGACTGTCACAGAACCAAGGAAACTTTGTGGGAGCTAGTGGATTTGTCAAGACCTGGGACTATCTGCCCCTCAGGAGCAAGGGCCATATTTTATACAGCATCTCATTCCTCAGTAACTGTCGCAGATCCTTGCCCTACAGAAATCAAGGGTTGCTTGAACATGTGAACTCTTCAATTACCATTTATACTCCTGGGCATCAGGTGACCAAAAGGAAAAAGGAAAAGTGGTCTCCTAGCCTTTTGAGGTGGCAAAATTGTCTTTGAGCCCATGAGCTTTCCACTTCCACAGCTGAACTATGCCTGGCTTTCTCCACCTGGAGTTGAAGTCCAGTTTCGTTGGGGTGGAATAGGTGCTCATTTTCTAAAAATGAGCTGGTTTGGATCCCAGTGTGGTCTAAATTGGGTAACTGAGACCTTGACCTCCTTTTCAACAGAGAACTTTCTGCTACAGAGGTGGTTACTAACCATCAGTTGCCTAACTACTCCAACCCATTTCAGAAGGTCGATTGAGCAACACACATAGTGGAGTTGGTGTCATACGAAGTAGGTTGACAGGGCCCCTATTCAATGGTAAACAAATGCCTACATCATTTTATGTTTCTGCCCTTCCTTCCCCTGAGTTTCTACAATAATTCACGTGCATTGCTGTTAGTCCTTATCACGAATTGTTTTAATTATTTATTTATTTATTTTTTACTGTGAACTCTTTGTGGGTAGAGGCCAATCATAGTATCAGATACATAGTAGAACATCAGTAAACAGTTGCTGAAAATGAGTTTTAAAGTAATGAATTAATGAGTTTATAACGTGAAACTGGATAGAAAATTAAACCATTCGAATTTCAATCAGCTCAGTATAATTCTCTTTTTGATAGACAGTGTTTTGCAATACTCTTTCCACATCCATTAAATTTTGACTTGAGGCTTGAATTCAGAGCATCTTGGCATTTTATTAGTTTATGGTCATCCCTGCTGCGACAGCCATGCTGTTCACAACTTCAAGAAAGAATATGATGTTCAGCCGTGTGAAGCGCTGTTAGTGGACAGCTTCCATCTGCTTTGCCTTCAGATTCCATCCTCAGCATTGGAACTAATTTCATACTCTGCTGCAGCCTCCAGGCAATGACCGAGCTTGGCATAGGGTGTGGCCATTTCTGTTTGTGTTGGATTCCTCTAATGGGCAATCTTTGTTCTGAGTTTCCACTGGGCTGAGCTGAGGCTTTTCTTGCTCCATTTTGCTTCCTCTCCCTTTTCATTTCAGGTGTCAGAAATTCATCACAGTCTGAAGATTCTCCCTGCCCAGTGCTGTTTTCTCCCCTTTATCTTTCTCAGACTTCACCTCCCAATAAATCTCTTACACTCCTATATCTCCCATCTCAGAGTCTGCTTCCCAGAGGATCTGAACACACCCACACAATACCTCATCAGATATATTTTCTTCCTTGAGGCATGATAGAGGAATTTTATTAACTTGAATATGTAGCATCTTCCACCACAACTGCAGTTCTGTTGAAATGCCCCCAAAGAAAGCCAGTTATCATGACAACAAAGCCCATTTCAAATCATGTTTTGGATCCTCATGTTTTTTATGCACAAATGCCATCTCTTGGGGGTGGCTAAACAGGAGAATGGGGCATTCCGAGTCAGCACCCCCCACACTAGCTCTTTGGCAAGTCTTTGCAAGCTTGGATCCCAGCCTGAGGAAACATGAACACTCCTCCAGGGGTGGGGAGGGGCACTGAACATGCTCAGAGGTGATAATGAGAGCAACTGTGTTTGAATACGGTTTATGAGGCTCTTGGATGGGGCTCTTGAGAAGTCTAGTGCTTTT
The DNA here is from genome assembly GCF_000696425.1 of Galeopterus variegatus. Taxonomy (NCBI): domain Eukaryota; kingdom Metazoa; phylum Chordata; class Mammalia; order Dermoptera; family Cynocephalidae; genus Galeopterus; species Galeopterus variegatus. The sequence continues at coordinate 101,459 of NW_007732303.1, read as the reverse complement.
CTTCCACTTGGCATTCTGCATTTTTGGCACAGGATATGTTAAAACTTGGAATGAGTTTATCATAAGCTATTTGTTTTGCCAAAGAACCAGCTACTGCTTCAAGTCTCATGTTCTCCTCATCTCTTGTTTGGTTCTGCCTTGCCAGGGATACTGCTACCTGCATTCCTGGTAGCCCCACTCGTAGCCAACTGTGAGACTGGTGGAAGTTGAGTGAAAGGTACAGCCAAGAAAAGTCAAACAACCTGAGTCCTATTTTGTTTCTTGCAATTTGACATTCTTGATGGATCTTGCAACTCCTTTCCTTATTATGAGGCATATCAGCAAGACAGTAGACACATACTTTTGCTGTTATATAATGCCTTGATACTGGATGTTGAAAACATTGGTTTCTTCAGCCTATGATTTTGTGTGCTCAATGACATGGAAAAAAAGGAAAACATTAGAAAGCATCAATTCAGACATGCTTCAATTTAATGCATCAATAAGATTGCTGGTGCACAGTTTCAAAGAGCAGAGTAATTAACTCATATATGATAAACCCACTGCCAATATCATCCTGAATGTGGAAAAGCTGAAAGCTTTTCCTTTAAGAACAGGAACTAGACAAGGATGACCACTCTCACCACTCCTATTCAACATAGTGTAGGATGTACTAGCCAGAGCAATCAGAGAAGAGAAGGAAATAAAGGCCATTGAGATTGGAAAAGATGAAGTCAAACTGTCCCTCTTTGCAGATGACATGAACCTATATATTGAACAGCCTAAAGCCTCTACAAAAAAACTCTTGGAGTTGATAAATAATTTCAGCAAAGTAGCAGGATACAAAATCAACACACAAAAATCAGTAGCATTTCTATTCTCCAACAGTGAACATGCAGAAAGAGAAATCAAGAAAGCTTGCCCATTTACAATAGCCACCAAAAAAATAAAATACTTAGGAATTGAGTTAACCAGGGATGTGAAAAATCTCTATAATGAGAGCTGCAAACCACTGCTGAGAGAAATTAGAGAGGATACAAGAAGATGGAAAGATATCCTATGCTCTTGGATTAGAAGACTCAACATTGTGAAAATGCCCATACTACCCAAAATGATATACAAATTCAATGCAATCCCCGTCAAAATTCCAGTGACATTTTTCTAAGAAATGGAAAAAACTATCCAGACATTTATATGGAATAACAAAAGACCATGCATAGCCAA
>NW_007732303.1:99165-99949 GCF_000696425.1 Galeopterus variegatus | reverse complement strand
AAGAGACTGACTCTTCAGCAGATGGTGCTAGGATAACTGGATAGATATATGCAGGAAAATGAAACTAGGCCCATACCTCTCACCATACACTAAAGTCAACTCAAAATGGATTAAAGAATTAAATATACACACTGAAACAATAAAAATTCTTAAAGAAAGCAGGAGAAACACCTCAGGAAGTAGGACTGGACACAGACTTCATGAATATGACCCCAAAAGCATGGGCAACCAAAGGAAAAATAAACAAATGGGATTATATCAAACTAAAAAGCTTCTGCACAGCAAAAGAAACAATTAACAGAGTTAAAAGACAAACAACAGAGTGGGAGAAAATATTTGCAAAATATACATCTGACAAAGGATTAATATCCAGAATATGCAAGGAACTCAAACAACTTTACAAGGAAAAAACCAAGCAACCCAATTAAAAAATGGGCAAAAGACCTAAATAGGCATTTCTCTAAGAAAGATACATGAATGGCCAACAGACATATGAAAAAATGCTCAACATCACTCAGCATTCAGTAAACGCAAATCAAAACCACACTGAGATACCATCTCACCCCAGTTAGGATGGCTAAAATCCAAAAGACACTGAACAATAAATGCTGGCGAGATTGCGGAGGAAAAAGAACTCTCATACATTGTTGGTGGGACTGCAAAATGGTGCAGCCTCTATGGAAAATGGTATGGAGGTTCCTCAAACAGTTGCAGATAGATCTACCATATGACCCAGCTATCCCACTGCTGGGAATATACCCAGAGGAATGGAAATCATCAAGTC
>NW_007732303.1:77216-98555 GCF_000696425.1 Galeopterus variegatus | reverse complement strand
ACAATTGACAGCCTCCTCCAGGGAGCCTTCCCTGACCTCTCCTTGGCTCCAGCTACCCCAATCACTCATCAACCCCTTACACACTTGTGTATGTGTCTGTGTAACTCTAGTTGGTTTTGTATATTTTTATGCCCTATCTGGGAATGGGAAGGAACTGGAGAAGTCACTGGAGAATAACCTCTAACTGGAGGCAGGACGCCCCTCTCATACAGAGTAGACATATCTTAAGCAGGCATTAGGTTCCAAAGTCAGCATGTAGGGCAAAGTCAAGTGTTGTCAACATCTCCTTTGAGGATTCCTGTATACGAGGCATGTGGGAACTGAGGCAGTGGGTATGGAGTGGGGGAGATACAGGAGGGTGAAGGAGGTGAGCAGACACGTAGCTCTGGTCTCACTGTTACCTCTGGGCACAAACAGCCTTATTAGTGGAATGGCAGGTAGGATCATCTATAATATTTGATAATTTTTCATTTGTATTTTTATCAAAGTTATACATATTATATTTTATTAAATTTTTCCACCAGGTATGTTACAAAAACGATCAGTTCCCCACGCTCACTTTCCCTTCTCCAGAAGCAATGATTTTCACCTGTACACTGACCCTCCATACATGCTTGTATTGCATTTCTTGCGTTTTCGTTTTTACGCATTATTCTACCACAAGAGATAGAGAGTTTAGTTCTCTTTTATTTTCCCCACGACCACCAGACACCCTTCTGGTTTCTTCATCCTCCCATTGCAGTTGTATTATAATTTGGTTAGACCAATATTCAGTATTCACATGTTTGTGACTATGTGAATGATATTCACATCTGAGCCATGTAGTAAGCTTATTTTCTTTTCCTGAACAACTTTGTTTTCTCTAGAGTTAATAATTTTCTGGGGGGTATTTTTGTTTGCTTAATTTTCTATGAGCTATGTTAAGGCAACTCAGACTCTCTACCAATTGTCTAAATCTCCTGCCAGTATGTTCAATCACAGTGATGATCAATCAATTTGTTTTGAAGAAATCTGGAGCCCTCTGATCTGTTCCTATACGTTCTAGTAAACCTTTATACCCTGGATCATGGCTGTTGTCCTGGCTCACCCTTCCATACCATCCTGGGGATATCTTTGTCCTTTCTCCTGTGGTGGATCTCTTCTTTCCCATATCCCATGCCTTTTCTTCTTTGGCTTAATTGCCCATTAGGGCAGAGCACGATTTTCTCTATAAATGTTTCTTTTTAATGAATCATCCAGAGCTTGTTTCATAGATGCAATATCTTATCTTCCTAAAGATATTGACATAGGGTTGGGATCCACACACACTTCTCTCTTACAAAATCTCCACTTCCTCTAAATTGCTTTATTTTTTGTTCATTTAATAGCAGAATATACACTCTTCTCAAGTGCATCGGGAACATTCTCTGGAATAAGTCATATGTCAGGCCACAAAACAAGTCTTAACAAACTTAGAAAGATCATATCAAGTATCTTATCCAACCACAATGGTACAAAACTAGAAATCAATAACAAGAGAAATATTGAAAAATTCACAGGTACATGGAAAGTAAACACACTTCTAAACAACCAATGGCTCAAAGAAGAAATCAGATTAAAACTTTAAAAATAACTTGAGACAAATGAAGATGGAAACACAACATACTAAACTTATGCAGCAAAAGCAGTTCTAAGAGGGAAGTTCATAGCAGTAAATGCCTACATTTAAACCTAATGTTACACCTGAAGAAACTAGAAACAAAAAGCACAGATTAAGCTATCCAACATAGTACTGGAAGTTCTAGCCACAACAATTGGGCAAGAAAAGAAATAAAAAGCATCCAAATAGGAAAGGAAGAAGTTAAGTTGTCTCTGTTTGCAGATGACATGATCTTATATGAGGGTACTTCAAAAAATTTGCAGAAAAATATAATTAAGATATAATATGAACCTTTCCATGAACTTTTAAAAAATAATGTATCCTTTGGGATGATTTTTTTTTATTGATTATGCATATTTGTGGGGCACAGAGCTGACCATAAGCACTTGGGCCCAAGATGTGATGATTGGATCAATACTATCAGCATGCCCACTACCACAAATTGCAATTATTTCCTGTGTCCCCCACTAGACCTCCCCCCAATTCCCCTCCCCCTTTCTTTCTTCACCCGCTTCACCCCCATCAACTCCCTCTGCAAATCCAATGCACCACTGTAGTCTTTCTTTCCTTCCTTCCTTCTCTCTTAGCTTCCATTTATGATTGAGGACATGAGGTATTTTTCCCTCTATGCCTGGCTTAATTTACTCAACATAATGTTCTCCAAGCTCATCCATATTGCTGTGAATGGCGGAACTTTATTCTTTTTTATTACTGAGTAGTATTCCATTGTGTATATTTATATACCACATTTTCCTAATCCAGTCATCCATCAATGGACATTTAGGTTGGTTCCATACCTTGGCTATTGTACATAGAGCTGTGATGAACATGGGAGTGCATGTAACTCTTCAATATGATGATTTCCATTCCTTTGGGTATATACCCAGAAGAGGAATTGCTGGATTGTATGGTAGATCTATCTGTAGTTTTTTCAGTAAACCTCCACACTGTTTTCCACAGTGGCTGTACTAATTTTACAGTCCCATTAACAGTGCAAAAGAGTTCCCCTTTCCCCACATCCTCACCAGCATTTGTCATTCTCAGTCTTGTTTATTATAGCCAGTCTAACTGGGTTGAGTTATCTCAATGTGGTTTTAATTGGCATTTCCCAGATGATTAGTGATGTTGAACATTTTTTCAAGTACCTATTGGCCATTTGTATGTCTTCCTTCAAAAAATGCCTATTCAGCTCCTTTGCACATTTTTTAATTGGGTTATTTGGTTTTTTTACTGTTAAGTTGTTTGAGTTCCTTGTACATTCTGGATATTAATCCCTTGTTGGATGTATAGTTTGCAAATATTTTCTTCCATTCTGTAGGTTGTCATTTCATTCTGTTGATTGTTTCCTTTTCTGTGCAGAAGTTTTTATTTGACATAAGCCCATTTATTTATTTTACCTTTTGTTGCTTATGCTTTTGGTGTCTTATTCATAAAGTCTTTGCCCAGTCCTACTTACTAAAGTGTTTCCCCTATGTTTACTTTTAGTAACTTCATAGCTTCAGGTCTTGTATTTAAGTCTTTAGTCCATTTTGAGTTGATTTTGGTATATGGCAAGAGGAGGGGGTCTAATTTCATTCTTCTACATATGGATGTCCAGTTTTCCCAGCACAATTTACTGAAGAGGCAGTCTTTTCCCCAATGTATGTTCTTGTTGCTTTTGTCAAAGACCAGTTGGCTGTAAGTATGTGGGTTGATTTCTGTGCCCTCTATTCTGTTCCATTGGTGTGTCTATTTTTATGCCAATACCATGCTATTTTGGTTACTATAGCTTTGTAGTATAATTTGAAGTCAGATACTGTTATGCTTCTGGCTTTATTTATTTATTTATTTATTTATTTTGCTCAGGATTGCTTTGGCTATTGGGGGTCTTTTGTTGTTCCACATGAATGTTAGGATTGATTTCTCTATTTCTGTAAAGACTGTTATTTGGTATTTTGATGGGGATTGCATTGAACAGATTATTTGGGTAGTATAGACATTTTCACAATGTCAATTCTTCCAATCCAAGAGCATGGAATGTCTTTCCACCTTTTTGTGTCCTCTTTAATTTCTTTCAGTAGTGGTTTATAATTCTCATTGTAGAGATCTTTCACTTCTTTGGTTAAATTGATTTCTAGGTATTTTAATTTTTTTTGGTAACTACTGTAAATGGGCTTATTTTCTTGATTTCTTTTTCTGTTTGTTCATTATTGGAGAATAAAAAAGCTACTGATTTTTGAGTGTTGATTTTGTATCCTGTAATATTACTGAAAAACTCTAACAGTGTTTTGGTAGGTCTTTAGGTTTTTTTGTAGATAGAATCACATCATGTGCAGGCAGGGACAGTTTGACTCCATTCTTTCCAATCTGGATGCCCTTTATTTCTTTCTCTTGCCTGATTGCTCTGGCTACTACTTCTAGCACTATGTTAAATAGAAGTGGTGATAGTGGGCATCCTTGTCTTGTTTCTGTTCAGGATGATATTGGTGGTGGGTTTGTCGTATATGGCTTTTATTATGTTGAGATACTTTCCTTCTACACCTAATTTGCTGAAAAGCTTTATCATGAAGGGATATTGAATTTTGTTGAATGCTTTTTTGCATCTATTCAGATAATCATATTGCTTTGTCCTTGATTTTATTGATGTGGTATATCACATTTATTGACTTGTGTATGTTAAACCATCCTTGAATCCCTGGTATGAATTCCACTTGATCATTGTGTAATTTTTTTGATGTGTTGCTGTATTCTGATTGCTAGTATTTTGTTGAGGGCTTTTGCATCTATGTTCATGGTACTTATTGGCTTGTAGTTTTCTTTTTTGTTGTATCTTTGTCTGGTTATGGTATCAAGGTGATGCTGGCCCCATAGGATGAGTTTGGGGGAATGACCTCTGTTTCAAGTTTTTGGAATAGTTTGAAGAGAATTAGTGTTAGTTCCTGTTTAAATGTTTGGTGGAATTCAGCAGTAATGCCATACAGTCCTGGGCTTTTATTTGTTGGGTGACTGCTGATTACTGCTACAATTTCTTTGATAGTTATTGGTCTGTTCAGGTTTTCTTTTTCTTCTTTGTTCAGTCTTGGTGTTTTGTACATGTCCAAAAATTTATCCATTTCCTCCAGGTTTTCGTATTTGTTGGTGTATAATTGTTTGTAATAGTCTGTAATGATTCTTTGTATTTCTGTGGTATCAGTTGTAATGTCTCCTGTTTCATTTCTAATTTTTGTTATTTTGTTATTCTTCTTTCTTCTTCTTCTTCCTCCTCCTCCTCCGGTGTATAATTGTTTGTAATAGTCTGTAATGATTCTTTGTATTTCTGTGGTATCAGTTGTAAGGTCTCCTGTTTCATTTCTAATTTTTGTTATTTTGTTATTCTTCTTTCTTCTTCTTCTTCTTCCTCCTCCTCCTCCTCTTCTTCTTCTTCTGTTAACATAGCTAATGGTTTGTCTATCTTGCTTATCTTCTCAAAAAAACAACTTCTGGTTTCATTGATCTTTTGTGTCATTCTTGGGGGTCTCTATATCATTTAGTTCTCCTCTGATCTTAATTATTTCTTTCTGTCTACTAACTTTAGAATTGGATTTTTCTTGTTTTTCCAGTTCTTTGAGGTATAGCATTAGGTTGTTTATTTGAAATCCTTTTAGTCTTTTGGAGTAAGTGTTACTTGAAATAAACTTCTCTCTTAGTACTGCTTTTGCAGTATTCCACAGGTTTTGATATGATGTGTCTTTATTTTCACTGGTTTCAAGAAATTTTTTAATTTCCTGTCTAATTTTTTCTTGGATCAATAGGTCATTCAGGAACCTGTTTTTTATTTCCATGTATTTGTATAGTGCACTGAATTTTGCTTGTTATTAATTTATAGGTTTTTAAAAAATCTGTTGTGGTCTGAAAAGATACTTGAGATGATTTTTATTTTTTAAAATTTGTTGGGACTTGATTTGTGACCTAACATGTGGTCTATCCTGGGGAATAATTCATGTGCTGATGAGAATAATATATATTCTGTAGTTGTTGGATAAATTGTTCTGTAAATATCTGCCAGATCCAATTGGTCTAAACTGTAGTTAAATCCTGTGTTTCTCTGTTGATTTATTGTCTGGATTATCTGTCCAGTGCTATAAAGGGGGGTGTTCAGGTCCCCAGTTATTATTGTGTTGGGGTCAAACTCTTTCTTTAGGTCTAATAGTGTTTGCTTTATATATCTGGGTGCTCTATTGTTGGGTGCATATATATTTATAATTGTTATGTCTTCCTGCTGGATAGATCCCTTTATCTTTATATAGTGGCCTTCTTTGTGTCTTTTTATGGATTTTGGTTTAAAGTCTAATTTATCTGATATAAGCATAGATACTCCTGCTCATTTCTGGTTTCCATTTATGTGGTATAACTAATGCCATCTCTTCACTATTAGTATGTTATGTCTTTTAGGTGGGGTGAGTCTCTTGACGATAACATACAGTTGGGTCTAGCTCTTTAATCCAGTCCATGAGTCTGTATCTTTTGAGTGGGGAGTTTAATTCATTTACATTTAGGGTTGTTATTGAGAAGTGTTGTCTTAGTCCTGGCACTTTATTGCTTTTTGTTTGGATGTTTCAAATATCTTTTGTTCCTTTCTTCCCTTTTATTGCTCATCTTCAATGTTGGTTTTTTGAGGATGTAAGATTCAGTTTCTTTTTTCTTTCTTGTTTGAATTTGTGTTTTACCAGTAGATTTGTTCTTTCTTGTGTATTCATGGTAGTGATTATAGTTTTTTGGATTCCAGCCGCAGTACATCCTTGAGAAATTCTTGCAGAGCTGGTCATGTGGTGGTAAACTCCCACACCTTTTTTTTGTCTGTGAAATACACTATTTCTCCCTCAGTTCTGAAGGATAGCCTTGCCGGGTACAGTATTCTTGGTTGGCAGTTTTTTTTTTTTCTTTTAGTACTTTTAATATCATCTCATTTTCTTCTGGCCTGTAGAGTTTCTGTTGAGAAGTCTGTTGTTAATCTGATGGGGCTCTCTTATAAGTGATTTGATGCTTTTCTCTTGCTGCCTCTAGAATTCTCCATCTGTCTTTGATCTTTGCCAGTTTGACCATAGTGTGTCTTAGAGAGGATCTTTTGGGATTGAATCCATTTGGGTATCTTTGAGCTTCCTGGATCTGAAGTTCTGTGTCTCTCTCTGAACCTGGGATGTTTTTCCATCATTATTTCATTGAATAGATTTTCAATGCCTTTTCTTTTCCTCTCCCCTTTTGGAACATCCATATTTCAGATATTTGTGCCCTCAAGGTTGTCTGCTAGTTCTCTTAGACTTTCTTAATTTTTCAAACTTCTTTTTTCCTTTTTTGGTCTGCCTAGGTTATTTCATAAAGACCATCTTTGAGATCAGAAATTCTTTCTTCTGCTTGCTGTAATCGGCTGCTTAAGCTCTTGGTCAGGTTTTTTTATTTCACTGAATGAATCCTTCAGTTCCATGAGTTCTGCTATATTCTTTTTAAGGTAGCAGTAAATTTACTTTTTTAAGGTAGCAATAAATTTACTCCTTCATATCCTAGATATTTTTTCTCATTTCATTGTGTTATCTAACTGAGTCTTCTCTTATCTCATTGAGTTTCCTTAAGATTGTTACTTGGAATTCCTTTTCAGTCATTTCAAGGGTTTCCTGTTCTGTAGGGCCTGGTACTTGAGATTTACTATGTTCCTTTGGCAGTGTCATATTTTCTTTTTTATTTTATTTATTTGTTTTTGTTTCTAGTATCTCTATGTTGATTGCTATTCATCTGGTAGATCAGTTGTTTCTTGTTTTACTCTGGAGTGAATCTTGAGGAGAAAGACTTCCTCTTCTTTTTCCAGGCTCCTCTGGTGACTCTCCTGTGTCCATGTAGTCAAATATGCAGCAGGCCACCTGCCCTGTGGTTGTGGCTGCTACTGTGGCAGCAAGCCATCCTTGCAATGGTGGAAGCTGTGGTGGTGGCTTATGTGGACCACTTCCATGCAAGTGGTGCATGGTCTCCTTGTTCTGGTGGTGGCACTCATCCTGCCTTCTGTGTGGGCAGGGGTTAGGGCTGCCTGGGGATTTTCCCTGCTTTGGGCCTTCTAGTCATGGTGTCAGTGCTCCTCCTGCCTTCTCTCCATGAACTTTTTGAAGTATCCTCATATATATAAAACCCTAAAGACTCCACCAAAAAACTGTTAGAAAGAATAAATGAATTTAGTAAAGTTATAGGATACGAAATCAGCATAGAGAAATCAATAGTGTTCCTATCTTTCATATTAGAGGCTTTCCCCCTATGTCTGATGGTCTTTGGTTAGCACTGCATATTTAAGGCACTAAAAAGCTGATTAGAAGCTTTAAGACATGGGTGACATTTGTTGAATATGAGCTTCCTTATAGGATGATCTGGCCATATTGCCCAGTATCAGTATCTTGAGGTGTTTCTTCTTGACCTGGTCAGTTTCCCAGGGAAGATGTGTCCAATCTTCTGCCTAGAGGGTGAAGTCCTGCATCCCAATATTCTGGCAGCTGATCATTTTGGATATATTGTAGTATAAATCAGATTTCCTCTCTGCTTTACCAAAGCTTACTGAGGATTCCATTTTCTCAGGTTGTTACCATTTACCACATGCTTCCAACATACTGCTGCTATTGTTTCTCTCATTCTTCCCACCCTTGTTGGTTTATATCTTTAAAATATCCAGGAGTTTGGGAGGGAGTGAAAATAGATGCATGCATTCAACCTACTATCTGAACCAGATTTCACTATTTTATTATCTTTTCTCTTCATTTTTGGCTTAACAACAAAAACAATTGGATTAATATAGGTTATACACTCCTATACTTTGTATTCCCAGAGATTATAGTGGTATTTGTTGAGTATCCTCCAATTATTTTATCACTCTTGAACTCATTTGGTTTTTATCATGACCTAGTGTGACAGGAACTATTATTCTTCCTTTTTAAGACTGATAAACTGAGATTTGGGGATCTCGAATCCTATCTGATTCCCGCTACTTGGTAAAAAGTTGAGATAAGACTCAAAACACAGATTACTTGACTCCCAATCTCACTTTTCTTTTATCACTTGCATCAGGCTTTTTTGGTGAACACTTTCCATAATTAGGACTCGTCAACCTGCAGGGTAGCCTCTCTCTTCAGTGGGATGGCTCTGCTAGGAGGTTCTCCGGTTTGGTAGGTGAAACCTGTCTCCTTTCGCATCTTCTCACAGGTTCTGGCTCTGCCATCTTCAGCTATAGGCATACATGTAATTTTTCTTCTTCATACCAAGCCTTTAACTTTTTGTATTCAGCTGTCATGGGGAATGGATGAAAGGCAGTGGGGTTGTAAAAGTTTAGGAACTCTGAGTCTAGGACATTGGATGAGTGTTGAAGATGTCCTTGATGACTACAGGTAGTCTGTGAGTGAGATGCCAGAATTCCCAAGGAAGGATTGTAGTGACTGATGGAGAGTTGGTGGACAATCGCAACGAGACAGGGCAGAGAGAACATGGTATATCTGAACAGCGTGAACCTCAAAGGAGGAAGAGATTTTACCTTTGGGTAGATGGCACATTCAAAGAGAAAACTGGAGAACTCTAATCCTACTTCCTGGCTCCTGGGAGAATGAGGTCTGTCACAGAATTAATTCATAAAGAATCCAGATGTCAAAAAATACAAGGAGGTGGAGAAAACACTGGGCATATAGATTGAAGATGTGGAAGAGATTATCATAAGGGAACCGGGCTTAAATAAGGTAATGTGGAGAGAATTGGGATAAGAGTTAGTAAAATGGTATGGAGGTTCCTCAAACAATTACAGGTAGATCTACCATATGACCCAGCTATTCCACTGCTGGGAGTATACCCAGAGGTATGGAAATCATCATGCTGAAGGGACACCTGTACTCCCATGTTTATTGCAGCACTATCTACAATAGCTAAGAGTTGGAACCAGCCTAAATGCCCATCATCGGATGAGTGGATAAGGAAACTGTGGTATATCTACCCAATGGAATACTACTCTGCCATCTATCTACAATAGCTAAGAGTTGGAACCAGCCTAAATGCCCATCATCGGATGAGTGGATAAGAAAACTGTGGTATATCTACCCAATGGAATACTACTCTGCCATAAAAAAAAAGAAATGAAATACTGCCATTCGCAGCAACATGGATGGACTTAGAGAAAATCACATTAAGTGAAATAAGCCAGGCACAGAAAGAGAAACACCATATGTTCTCACTTATTTGTGGGAGCTAATAAAAATAAACAAGTAAATATACAAATGAACGGCTGGGGGGAAGAAGACACAACAATCACAACAAACAATTTCTTGTACTTGTTAAGACAAGTGAACAGATATGATATTGATGTGGGGTGGGAGAGGGGAGAGGGAGGGAGGAAAACGAGGAATTGGTAAAGGGACACAAAAATCAACTGCATTGTACATTGATAAATTAAAATAAAAATTAAATTAAATTAAATTTTAAAAAGAGTAAAACGAAGCATTGGGGAAAAGTAAGCTCAGAGCAATTCAACGATGTGTGTGTGATCCTGAGTCAAATAAAAAACATGTATTTCCTCCACCCCTATCTGCTACTAAGGCAGTTGAAGACAACAGCACAGCAGCTGGAGCCTCGCTTCAGTCTCTCCCTTTTTCCAGTAGAAGCGTGCCTGTGGGTAAAGCCTGTAGCATGCCTGTCCTCACCTGTAGCATGCCCTGGCTTGCCAGGCTGGCCCACAGGGCTATTTCTTGTCTGTGACCACCAAAGGCATTGGGTGAAGGATTTGGTCTGAAGCCAAAGCAAATAGCAGCTAAAAGACACACAACAGTTGGTGTCTGGCTCAGATGGCTCTGGCGCCTTCCTAGACACTCCCCCTCCCCAGAAAAAGTCTGCTTGGCTCAATGAAAACCACCACTAACATTGTGCAGTGCTTTAGGGTTTACCAGCCACTTCTACATACAGTACTTCACTTCATTCTCCCAACTATGCTGGTGGTAAGTTTTATGAATCCCATTTTACAGGTGAAGAAACTCCTAGCTCCATCTCTTATACTTGACTGACACTGAGTTAGTCATTAACTCTCCCTGAATGTGAGCTTCCTTAGTAGTAAAACAGAGATAAAACCTATCACAAAGTTGTTTTGAGAATTAAAAAGGATGATGTATATGTAGTGCTTGTACACAGTTGACATCCCATAAATGTTCATTCTGTATTGCCACTTAAATGATTTACCCAAGTTGGAGTCTCCATCTGCCCTTGCCACTGAAGAACAGGCCATTCCTAAAGGGTGAAGGGAATAATTTATAAGCATGCAGCCTCAGTGACTATGACAGGTTGTAAGGATGGCCCCAGCAAATTCTTCCATCCCTAGATATATGCTTCTTTGAAATGTGGATTTGCCGTCGCTTCCAGTAAAAGGGAGAGTTTATTCCCTTCCTCCTTGAATCTGTGTTGAGCTCGTGACTTGTTTTCACCAATAAAATGTGGCAGAAGTGATCTTGGGCTTTGAATATCTGTTCTCACCTTCCTGATGCTCTGTGACTCCCATTTAAGGAAGCCCAGGCTGATCCAGGTCTTGAGGATGAGTTGTCACCTGGAGAGAGTATCCCAGTCATCTCAGCAGTTCCAGCCATCCCCACTGGGGCCCCAGACCCCTCACTCTACCCCCTCACCTGCCAATTGACTGCAGTAAGCAAGACCCCAGGTGAGACCAGCAGAGGAATTGTCCAGCTTAACCCGACCCAAATTATACATGGCTGTTATTTTAGGCCACTAAATTTTGATGTAGATTGTTTTCTGTAAATAGATAACTGATACACGACTAAGGTGGGAGAGTAGAAATGTGTTTGGGTGGTAAGACTGCATGGATACTGAAAGGGAATATGAAGAGAATGGATGGCACCATCTTTCTCCTTTAAACTATGGTTGATTCTATACCAACTGGTGGTCATTTTGACTAAAGATAGAACTATGAGCCTGGTGACTTTGTGAAGACTTACTCCTCTGATCCATGAAATTATTTGGATGAATAGATATAGTATCATCTTATGTCTAGAGAGCTCCAAGCTCACAACCTCATCAATTTCCACCTCATCTTTATGACGAGTAAAGCTCATAACAAATGTGTCTGACGGAGGGTCTGCAGAACATTCCCATGGTCATGTCGGGAGTCCACAGTCAAGCATGGGACCAGATCTCTCAGTCCGTGACCCCCACCAACCCCTCTGGCCATGTGGTGGGAGCATGCTGGCCTCATCCTCTGACCAGCGCCTCAGAGACCTCTAACTTCTTCTGGAGCAAATAATGCTTAGAAAAGAGGATGTGGAAGCAGAAAGGTGGAAACAGATATTTCAGGTTAGGCTGAACTGATTGCTCCAGACGTGACCCTGTCTGGGTCAGCTTGAGCATCTCAGAGGAATTTGGTCTGAGGAGACTGAGATGACCCCTGAAGTTCTTCACAACCAGAGCAAAACATCCCAAACATCCTGTTCTTCTCTGCTCAGGAAAGCCTGTGGTGTACTTCTCAGTTCCTACCCTGGACTTGCCCATGGACAGGGGAAAAGGCCAAAGTGACTTCATGCAGTATAGACCAGACCACATTCTCCCTGCAGGCCAAAAAAGAGCCTGGCTTTACAGAAGTTAATCCACAGGCCAATGGGAAAACACTAGTCAAAATCCACACGCTCTGGGTGCAGGTTGCTGTGCAGATTCTAAGATTCTTCCCTCCCTTCTTAGGCTCAGTCCTAGTGCTGCTGTTGCTAATGTACTAGGATCCCTTCTAGTTAAGTCTCCCCTCTTGTTCTCTTTGCCAGCAGCAGAGATGTGGCAAAGGAGTCGGGGACAGCAGAAATAGCTGTTTGGCTTCTGAGCTCTGCTTTCTCTGCACAGTTCCAATGCTGTGAGAGTGGGAGGAGAAAGGGAGAGGCAGCCGGTTGGGGGCCTCCAGTGCCCAATCCCGGGTTCTGGGAGCTGTGGTGTCCTGCCCACCCCATCAGCCAGTCAGCAGCATCTATGGAGGCACTGGAGAAAGGGAGAGGCAGCCGGTTGGGGGCCTCCAGTGCCCAATCCCGGGTTCTGGGAGCTGTGGCGTCCTGCCCACCCCATCAGCCAGTCAGCAGCATCTATGGAGGCACTGGAGAGACTCAGGAGGGAAGCACAGCTTGCTAGAAAGGACACCAGGAATAAGGAAATCTGTCTCCGGTGCTAACCTTCAGCATGAATTTAGACAAGTTTGTTAAACTAGCATTTCTGAAACATGTCGCAATTTATAATATGCTTTCAAAAGCACTTTTGAATTAATCCTTTCAACCTGCCCCCCCATAACATGTGTGATATTTATATTATTTCTATTTAAAAGATAAAGAAATTGAGGCCCAGAGAGGCAAAGTAATGTCCCCCAAGTCGCATATGAAATAGAGCCAGAATCTGCTGCTCCCAACCCTTTGCTTTTCCCACCATGCTTTGCCACCACTTGTATTTAACTTCTCTGAGCCTGAGTTCCATCATCATTAAAATAATGACAATTTTACAGGGCACTTATTCTGTGTGAAGTATGCATGTAACCTGTGTTATCTCATTTAATCCTTAAAATAACCTATGGGCAGGAACCATTTTTAGCCCTGTTTTACAGATGAGAGAACTGGGACTTTGAAGATTAGTAACCTGCCCAAGCCGAAGCTCATGTTCTCAGGCATCTCATGATAGACGTTCCCATCTGTCACATGGAATGACTTTCCCCAGCCACCTACCTCACCAAGTGATACTGAGCATAAAATCTGATGGTGAACATGAAAACAGTTTTTCAAAGTTAAACATGTGCGGCATAAATATAAGGAAAAATAAAAATCTCTACCTTGTAGATCTTATACAATAATAAAGCCAAAAGAACTCCCAACAAACTGACAAAACCACAAATCTTCATTGCCTAAAGTAGCAGAGACAGCTATATAAAGAAGCTGTAAGAGGAGGGTGCTGGAGCCCAGAAGCACCAGTCTTGGAGGACTTCCTGAAAGGGGTGAGTGTGGGCTAAGTTCCTGGCAATGATGCTGGCACAGAATGTAAGAGGGGAGCAGAGTTCCAAGCAGAAGCCCTGGCCAGCAGGGCCACACTGCTCTGTCCAGGGGAAGACAGCAGGTGCCCAGGCAGGAATGGAGATTATGATAGGCATGAGTGGAAGTGGATGATGCTCTTAAAGCCATAGAAACGCATGCACGTGTGTGTGTGACAGGCAGGGCCGCTCATCCCCATCTTCTGCACTGTCATATACAATAGCTTCCACATTATCCTAAACACAGACTGAAACTCATCTCCTGCTGAGCACTTTTTGCTGCCACAGTCCTCAATCCCCCGCAGAACCAAAATACACTCTGTGATCTTGGCACAGACTCTTGCTCTCACTTGTGGGCCTTTTCCATGGACTTTTATGTCTCTGTTTATTTTGTGTGTTTCATGAGTGGCTCATGCCTTTAAAGGAAATGCACCCACCTCAGCCTGTCATTATGGTCCTATGCTCGCCCTACTCCTGGGGTGGGTGAGCCTGGGCTTTTAATTTGCTGTAACAGGAGATAATTGTTGCTTGAGTTTCCACCTCTGAAAATAAACCAGGGTGGTGCTTCCCGGCTGGGAATCCACAGAGGCAAGCTCAGCCCTGGGGCCTGTGCCAGGCAAGGCTTAAACCAGGACTGGAGCGACTGGTCTCAATGTTCCGCATCCCTTTCCTTTTCTGGATTTCAAAACATACAATGAGTGTTTTCTTTAAGAGCTCAAAATGGCAAAGTTGAGAAAATTCAGGGAGATTTTCTGATAATGTATGCAAGAATTCTAAAGGTGGGACTCTGAAATTGCAGATTTGAGGATACTAAACCCTTCACTCTGGCCTAATCCCTGTTTTCAGCTGCATTCAAGTTCAAGCGCATCATGTCCTGCCCACCAGGGCTATCCTCCATTGTCTTTTTCTTCTCTTTTAAATGCATCATCATGCATAGAAATAATCTGGGCCAGGTCCCACCAATCAAAGCACTTTGAATTGGAAGTCAGGTCATGGGTTTCTGGACAACAATCAAGACCCTTCTCATCTCTAAGATGAAGTTCTAAGGTTCCTTCCTTGCAGAGATGACCTTCTAAGGAGATGATCTTCTGAGGTTCCCTCCTGCACAGTGATCTACCTATCTTGGACTCCATTCACCACAGCTGACCTGACTGCAAGGAATTGTGAAGCCAGAGGGGGACATACAAGCACAGATGATATAAATATGTCTGGCAATTGTTTTTAGCTGTGGCTTGGGACTAAGATAATATAGGCAAACCCAAGAGGCAGGGAGGCTCAGAGTGGTAGAGAATAATGAATTCATGAGGATACTGTCCCCTTATGCTCTGGTGTCCTGTAGAAGGTCACTCCTGTGCTTCAGGTTCAAATCCCATCCCCCTACATATAAGCTATATAATCTTGGGTAAATTACTTAACCTGTCTTAGTATTCCCATCTATAAAATGGGCAGATGACAAGCCTGCCTGACTGAGCTGTTATGCGGTTTCAGACAGTATAAGTTTGGTGGTCGTTTATGCAGATCATTAAAAATTCTCACCCTTCTCTTTCTGGGCACATGGTAAGACTACATTCCCCTAGCCCCTTGAAGTTGGGCTTAGCCATGTAACTCGCTCCAGCCAAAGAAACGAGAGCAGAAGTATTCTGTGTTGCTCTTGCAGAAGCATTTAACAGCCAGTGCAAGACACTGCTGTGCTCCCTTCTTCTTTTCTTTCTTTTTTTTAAAAGATGACCAGTAAGAGGATCTTAACCCTCGACTTGGTGTTGTCAGCACCACGCTCTCCCAAGTGAGCTAACCGGCCATCCCTATATAGGGATCCGAACCCATGGCCTTGGTGTTATCAGCACCACACTCTCCCAAGTGAGCCACGGGTCAGCCCTTGTGTTTTCTTCTTGCCACAGCAACCAGCAATGCATTTGATGGTGGAAGCTCTGTTAGTCCACGTCACCATGTAAGAAAAGGTGGAGTGGGAGCCCCCAACCAATGTGCACTGAATATTTAATGAGACCGAGAAGTAAATTTAATAGCTACGAAGATTTGGGTGTTGTTTGTTGCCACAGCGTGAACTAGCCTACCCTGACTATCACGATATCCGAAGCACTTAGCATAGTCCCCAGAACATAGTAGCTTCACAATAAATGATAGCTCTTATTTTGATTCTTAGAACAAAGGTCAGGACCACTATCTTTTGAAGCAACCACACAGAATCTAGCATGGTTCTGAGCAAATGCTTGTGCACTCTTTCACACTGACAGAGGATGAGTTCAAAGTCATCAGAGGCTATCAGAACCCGGGAAATACTGTGCCCAAGAAAAGTGAAACCCTTTCAGCAACAGGAGAAAGGACCACCATTTGTCCAATGTGTAGAGTTGAGTTATTGTGTGCTCCTGTTTCCACCAACCAGAAAACACATAGCAAGACAACTGGCTCCTGTTCCCACTCTCAATGAAGTTATTTTTGAGGCATAAGCCTAGCACATTCTCTGCTCAGAATAACAGGTAACAGATGTGGGGTACTTGATTCTAATATTTAGCATTGATTACTTAGTACAGAAACCAAAATTTCATAGAAATATTTTTCTTATCTAACTTAGTAAGTTACAACACTATAGGAACCTCAGTTACATTAAAGAGGGCCACAGTTAAAGAAGCTGACCGTTCTTTCCAGAGCAGTCTCTAGCGACAAAAGAATTTACTACAAGTGTAGAAGAAACAGTGTAGGTAGAACTTAAGAGCTTGGTCTTGGGTGCCCACAAGATGTAGGTTTGCATCCCAATTCTTTCACTTAGCTGCAAGGTGGTATGTGTTTAAGAACTTGGAACTATTCTTGATGCACAGGGAACAGTCAGTAACTAATAAGCCTCATTATATACATTGGATTGGTTGATAATTATTAACATTTATATTATTGTTTTAGTCATTTATTTATTCAAAAAATACTTGCTCCAAATTTTCTCAGCACCACTACCTCATTTAATCTCCCAGACAATTCTATGAGATCAGCAATATTGTTCTCATTTTATAAGTAATTAAATTGAGACACAGAGGAAATAAGTATCTTAAGATCACATGGCTAGTTAACTGGAAGGGTTGGGCTTTAAATTCAGATCTTGAATAAGGAGGTTCCCACAAAGCCTTAGCCTGTAGAGAAGTGGATCTTGTGAGTAAATTCCAAAATCTTCTTGGTAAATTCCCAAATCTTCTCAGCTCCTAGGAACAGGGAGAATGTTGTTGTGATACCACCCAGCCCATTCTGAAGCCCAGTGGGTTTGAACTTGATCAGGATATTTAATATAGAAAGGTATGCTGACAAGGAGTGTGAGTCATCTCCTGAAGATAAATTCCATCTGTGCAGGGAACATGTGGGTGGATAAGGGAAATGCACGTTAATAAAGAGTGCCCATCTCCCTCGGAGGCCATGCAGATCCAGCATGGCAGCTGACGACCAGCACCCCTTGCTTTCTGGTCAAAGAGGACTCCTGAAGAAGGTTGGGACTTGGGTCTCTAAACCAGTCATTCAATACAAGTCTAAAGCTTTTCCAGTAACTAAAACTCTCCCTTGGGCATCTTACCTTCTCATACCTTCATTGCTATCTTGGAAAATATGGGTAAATAGTGACCTGCATTTTTTAGACACTAGTCATTAACAATGAACACAAAGAGCTACTGAGATTACCAGTATTTCCTGGACTAAGTGGNTGTCTGGCAATTGTTTTTAGCTGTGGCTTGGGACTAAGATAATATAGGCAAACCCAAGAGGTAGGGAGGCTCAGAGTGGTAGAGAATAATGAATTCATGAGGATACTGTCCCCTTATGCTCTGGTGCCCTGAAGAAGGTCACTCCTGTGCTTCAGGTTCAAATCCCATCCCTCTACATATAAGCTATATAATCTTGGGTAAATTACTTAACCTGTCTTAGTATTCCCATCTATAAAATGGGCAGATGACAAGCCTGCCTCACTGAGCTGTTATGAGGTTTCAGACAGTATAAGTTTGGTGGTCGTTTATGCAGATCATTAAAAATTCTCACCCTTCTCTTTCTGGGCACATGGTAAGACTACATTCCCCTAGCCCCTTGAAGTTGGGCTTAGCCATGTAACTCGCTCCAGCCAAAGAAACGAGAGCAGAAGTATTCTGTGTTGCTCTTGCAGAAGCATTTAACAGCCAGTGCAAGACACTGCTGTGCTCTCTTCTTCTTTTCTTTTTTTTTTTTTAAAGATGGCCAGTAAGGGGATCTTAACCCTCGACTTGGTGTTGTCAGCACCACGCTCTCCCAAGTGAGCTAACCGGCCATCCCTATATAGGGATCTGAACCCATGGCCTTGCTGTTATCAGCACCGCACTCTCCCAAGTGAGCCACGGGTCAGCCCTTGTGTTTTCTTCTTGCCACAGCAACCAGCAATGCATTTGATGATGGAAGCTCTGTTAGTCCAGGTCACCATGTAAGAAAAGGTGGAGTGGGAGCCCCCAACCAACATGCACTGAACATTTAATGAGACTGAGAAGTAAATTTAATAGCTACTAAGATTTGGGTGTTGTTTGTTGCCACAGCGTGAACTAGCCTACCCTGACTATCACAATATCTGAAGCACTTAGCATAGTCCCCAGAACATAGTAGCTTCACAATAAATGATAGTTCTTATTTTGATTCTTAGAACAAAGGTCAGGACCACTATCTTTTGAAGCAACCACACAGAATCTAGCATGGTTCTGAGCAAATGCTTGTGCACTCTTTCACACTGACAGAGGATGAGTTCAAAGTCATCAGAGGCTATCAGAACCCGGGAAATACTGTGCCCAAGAAAAGTGAAACCCTTTCAGCAACAGGAGAAAGGACCACCATTTGTCCAATGTGTAGAGTTGAGTTATTGTGTGCTCCTGTTTCCACCAACCAGAAAACACATAGCAAGACAACTGGCTCCTGTTCCCACTCTCAATGAAGTTATTTTTGAGGCATAAGCCTAGCACATTCTCTGCTCAGAATAACAGGTAACAGATGTGGGGTACTTGATTCTAATATTTAGCATTGATTACTTAGTACAGAAACCAAAATTTCATAGAAATATTTTTCTTATCTAACTTAGTAAGTTACAACACTATAGGAACCTCAGTTACATTAAAGAGGGCCACAGTTAAAGAAGCTGACCGTTCTTTCCAGAGCAGTCTCTAGCGACAAAAGAATTTACTACAAGTGTAGAAGAAACAGTGTAGGTAGAACTTAAGAGCTTGGTCTTGGGTGCCCACAAGATGTAGGTTTGCATCCCAATTCTTTCACTTAGCTGCAAGGTGGTATGTGTTTAAGAACTTGGAACTATTCTTGATGCACAGGGAACAGTCAGTAACTAATAAGCCTCATTATATACATTGGATTGGTTGATAATTATTAACATTTATATTATTGTTTTAGTCATTTATTTATTCAAAAAATACTTGCTCCAAATTTTCTCAGCACCACTACCTCATTTAATCTCCCAGACAATTCTATGAGATCAGCAATATTGTTCTCATTTTATAAGTAATTAAATTGAGACACAGAGGAAATAAGTATCTTAAGATCACATGGCTAGTTAACTGGAAGGGTTGGGCTTTAAATTCAGATCTTGAATAAGGAGGTTCCCACAAAGCCTTAGCCTGTAGAGAAGTGGATCTTGTGAGTAAATTCCAAAATCTTCTTGGTAAATTCCCAAATCTTCTCAGCTCCTAGGAACAGGGAGAATGTTGTTGTGATACCACCCAGCCCATTCTGAAGCCCAGTGGGTTTGAACTTGATCAGGATATTTAATATAGAAAGGTATGCTGACAAGGAGTGTGAGTCATCTCCTGAAGATAAATTCCATCTGTGCAGGGAACATGTGGGTGGATAAGGGAAATGCACGTTAATAAAGAGTGCCCATCTCCCTCGGAGGCCATGCAGATCCAGCATGGCAGCTGACGACCAGCACCCCTTGCTTTCTGGTCAAAGAGGACTCCTGAAGAAGGTTGGGACTTGGGTCTCTAAACCAGTCATTCAATACAAGTCTAAAGCTTTTCCAGTAACTAAAACTCTCCCTTGGGCATCTTACCTTCTCATACCTTCATTGCTATCTTGGAAAATATGGGTAAATAGTGACCTGCATTTTTTAGACACTAGTCATTAACAATGAACACAAAGAGCTACTGAGATTACCAGTATTTCCTGGACTAAGTGGNTAGTCATTAACAATGAACACAAAGAGCTACTGAGATTACCAGTATTTCCTGGACTAAGTGGACATGAATTGCCAGGGTGTTTTATAAATTAGCCCATTTCTTTGATAACTTTGACTTTTAAGTTTTGCTAGCTGCTGTCAAGCTGGAGTGTTAGGTGCACTGTATTTCATTATCTTTCATTCATTAATTCAACCAACATTGCTTGGGCACTGTTTTAGTCCATTTTCTGTTGCTATAACAGAATACCTGAGATTGGGTAATTATAAGGAAAAGAAATTTATTTCCTACAGTACTAAAGGCTGAGAAATCCATGGTCAAGGGGTTGCTTCTGGGAGGGTCTTCTTGCGATGTCATAATGTGGCAGAAAGCATCACATAGCCAGAGACGGAGAGTATGCTGGCTCAGGTCTCTTTTCCTCTTATAAAGCCACCAGTCCCATCATGAGGACCCCACCCTGATGACCTTATCTAATTACCTCCCAAAAGTCCTACCTTCAAATGCCATCAACATATTAATTTGGGTATTAAAGTTGCCAACATGAAATTGAGGGACACATTCAATAGCAGGCACCCTCTAAACAAAGTATGGTTAGATTCTGCGGGGGAGGCAAAGGTGAATTTCCTTCCCTCGGGGAGCCCGCAGTCTGGTAAGGGAGAAAAGTACCCCCAAAGGAGGCTCTAGAAAGAGCCTATTGCAAAGTACTAGCTGTCCAGAAGTGGGGAGGACTCTGGATTGGAAGATGACCACAGTATTTGAGTCAGTCTTACCAAAGAACCTATTTTACCTGCAAGCTCTATGTTCTCAGGCCTCACAGGTTCACTGTTATCAATGAGGTATATCAACACCTACATTTCAATGGCTCTTGGCCCTTGCCTGCATAATTCCATGCCCTGGCACTGGTGTCAGAATCTCCCACAGGGATTCTGGACATCCTAAGGGGCTGTCTTGAGTGTGCCCAGGAACAAGTGTGTGCATCCTCTCACTGAGCCCTGCCCTGTGGCAGAAGCTGCTTCCCAGCCTCTGGGCCCTGCACCTCCCTGGTCCCCATCAGATGCTGCCTCTGTGTTCGGCTCTTCTCCGCCAGATCCCACAGGATCCCTCATCAGTAGAGCCCCTCCAGCCCCTGACTCCCCCGTTCTAGGGCTCAGTCTGTGGTGCCTGTGGGGAGAAAAGACCTGAGGCTGGGCCCCTTTCCTCTTTCTCTAGACTCAACCCCACTCTCCTAAGTACAACCTCTTCTTTTATCCAGACCAAAGGGCCCCATGTACACAAATTCCTTCAAATAATGCCTGGGGCTGGGGAAATTATCTTCCTTGGAGCAACTCTATAATTCATCATCCAAACTGGGATGCTTTAGAGAGTGGCAAATGCAGGTTGGGTGGGACTCTAGAACAATAAGCATAAGCCAGGACTGTCCCAGGAAAACTGGGACCCATGGCCACTCTCACTCCCCATCACACTTGGTCTCCTCTAGCCTTGCCACACGCGCTGTGGACTCAACA
>NW_007732303.1:61743-76592 GCF_000696425.1 Galeopterus variegatus | reverse complement strand
CTCTCACTCCCCATCACACTTGGTCTCCTCTAGCCTTGCCACACGCGCTGTGGACTCAACACTTTCCTGGTGCTGCATTTACCTTTACCGGCCAAAAGGTGCAAAATAAAACCAAGGCCAAACTTCCATTGCCTGCATGGGAATACAGGACAAGTATGCAGAGATTTGAATGAGAGAAGTGGTTTAGGGGTTTGAACTTTGAACCAAAATGGCTCAATCACGTATTTAGGAGATAGCTGTCTATAGCCTGGTCGGTGGCATTTTTCAAACAGAATAAGGAAATGCTCTCAGTCAAGAATGCATTTGTCCTAATTTGTACTGATTTGCTGCTGCCCATTAAAGTGATCTTATTTAAGACCAGTTTGTTTCCTGCGATGCCGTGAACAAGATTTCTCTCTGGACTTGAGAGTACAATATTTGTAGACATTTGTCTTCAGGCTGGTGTAGCAATCTGCCCCTTATGTGACTGGGTTTTCTCTGAAAAGACAGTTGTTTAAAGCTCAGCCCAACCTTTATTGACTTCATTGTGCATGTGTCTACAGGGAAATCACAGTCACCGGTTTGAATGGGCTAATCAAGACCTATGAACTGCTGTCGGCACTAATATCCACTTTGCCAGAGATCAAAGCCATGTGGCCGGGGAGACAGACTTTCAGCTGCTTTTCTTGCATCCTTTTCTGATCAGTGATTTATCACTTGAATGCTGTAATCAGGTCAGGGCTTCTTCCTTTGGCTATTTGGTACCAGACTGTTGAGTATTGGATGATTTAACGGTTTGAGTTTATGCTTATCTGCCTTATAGACAAGGCTGTGAATTTTTTTCAAAAGTCTTCTCTGTGAGATTCTATGAAATGGGAGGAGGAGATATTTAGAAAATCCAAAAGGCCTCATTTAGTTTTGTCTTCCTCAACCCGCGGATAGACAAGCATGCTGGGATGAGGAAGTATTTTGCCCACACCACATGAAATGGTGCTGGATGAGGGCCTCGTTCCTCACTGTGCAGCGGGGAGCAACGGGGAGCCTTTGGCACCATTTTTCAGAGGAGGAGCCTCTGGGGCACTGGGTCCTTTTGTCCCTGAGTTCACCCCTGAAATTATGGGAAGAACACCCATAGTACTTCCACAGACAGAAAAACCTCTAGGGCAAGGCCCAAATGTTAGGGTTCCGTGATCTCCCTACTCACCTCAAAGAATAAACTACACCATTTTAAGCATTTGGATCTCTTTCTATATGCTGCCCCTGCCAGGAAAAATGTCTGTTCTAAGTCTGGAACCAGCCCTTCAAATCCAGAAGAGCTGGGCCCACGGGGGGGGCTGAGCAGTGGGGGAGCAGCTCTGTGGACTAGGGCTACAGACCAGCTTCCGTGGTCTGTTGCTATGACCACAGATCCCACTGCCACCCTGTGGGTTTCCTGGATATCACCCAAACGCTTGCATTGAGGACTGCCTGCCTTCACCTTTGCCCTGTCATCTGATGCCCCAGGGCTTGACTGGGTCTGCCTGACCTCTCCTTGACCGCATCTTCCCCAGACTGAGTGTTCAATATCTTCATCAGCAGACCACCAGGTGGGTTCCAGCAGGAATGCCTGGCACCTAGTAGCAGCTCAATAAGTATTTGATGGAGGAATGAATGAAGAAAGGAAGGATTGAAGTGTGAAATTTCAGCCCTGCTTCCCCAGGGAGGGTCTGGAGCCCCAACTCAAACTCAGAGGGTAACAAGAGTGGTTTGAGCCACCCATCACCCCTTCCAGTCTGAAGACTCTGGGAGGAGAGACCAGAGCAAGGAAGCAAGATGAGGCTCTTGCTCTGGATGTTTCCTTTGATGCTGCTGCCGTAGGACGACTCAGAGGGTAACAAGAGTGGTTTGAGCCACCCATCACCCCCTCCAGTCTGAAGACTCTGGGAGGAGAGACCAGAAGCAAGGAAGCAAGATGAGGCTCTTGCTCTGGATGTTTCCTTTGATGCTGCTGCCGTAGGACAAGGGCGAGGCCCCCTTATGAAGAAGATGGAAGAAGAGGCATTTCCTCACGTTAGGGATGTAAAGAGCATAAGTGATGAGTGCTCCCCAGACACCCAGGGCTCCAAAGTGGTGATCCATGATTGGGTGATCCTCCTGGATAGATGGTCTCTGCAATTGTTGCCTAGGCTCAGGAGAAAAGGGACTTTCACATACCCAGACCTCACCTGCTAGGATTAACTTGTTGCCCTCACAACATCAAAAGATAAGGCTAGTGGCTCTGCAGCCTCCTGACGAGTAATCCTGGTCAGTCCACTCTAAAGAGGGAACTTCACAGAAATTGGGGGTGCAGGGGAGAGGGCTTAAACCAGACATCTTCTGAAACCTCCAGAAAATGCTATAACCAGACTCACTGTGATGGTAAGGGGGTTTGAGCGTGGTCACCGTGAAGGTGGAACTTCACAATCAAAGGGCTGCAATATGGCCCCTATGTCCCTGGCTTTTGTAAAGGTTAATTCACAAGACAAAAAGTGCAAAAGAGTGCCTGGCAATGGCGGGGGCTAGTAAATACGGACTAACCCAGCACTGTCCTCAGCTGCCCAAGTACCTGAGTGTGCAGAGCTGTCTTCCCGAAGGCCGAGGCAGATCCCAGCCAGACTCTACCCCACTCAGGTGGTGAGGGACAGGTGCAGCCTTTCCACACATCCATGATCCATGTTGGCCAGAAGAGGAGCTTTGAATGCTCACTTAGCTGTGCTTTGCTGTTAAAAATAGCAAACCCTGGGCATTTGCTCAGAAACTATTTCTTTCTCTGTAGACAAATGGACTCTGCTTGGGAAAGTAAACCCCTTCCTTGCCCAGAGGGTCCATAGTCAAGTGTTCCCAGGGGTGATTAAATTATAGAGGCCCCAAAATGGTCAGAATGTCTGCAGCCTTTGTCAGGGAGGGGAGTGGTCCAGTACAGAAGGATGGCTCCATACAGCCTGATTCATACTCATCCTCAAGGAGCCCTGGGCAGCAAGCACACCTGGCAAGGGCCATACAGACAGGTGGGATGGGTCTGAAGTGAGGGCAAAGGGGGTGGCTTTCTGGAGCTTCAGGCTGATGTCACAAATGCCCACCTGTTGCCCCCTAGCCCAGCTGCTGAGCTCGGCCCACAGGTCATCTCCAGAGAACCTTTCCAGCAGTTCTCCAGCAATGGCATTTGTCACACACTGGCATTTCCTACTCTCCTCTCTCCACTGGCTACATCTCTAGGGGCTGCCCCCTGACCAGGTTGCTGCAGATGTGAGTCAGCTGCTGGCATCCTCAACAAGGTGGAGTTCAGCTCCGACTTGGGAGCTTCCTTTACCCAGTGTTGCTGCTCCCCTGCCATACCAAAGCTCCAAAATCACCTTTCCTAAGACCAGAGCTTCTCCAGAACATTCCAGTCTTAGGTCCTTCTGATGTCCGTACCCTTTAGGCAGTCTCTGAGTGACAGCATCACCGTCACTCACTTGTAGCACCACCGGGCTGACTGCATAAGAATCACCAGGAGTCTGTTAAAAATTCAGATTCCTGGGCCTCAATGAAGACATTCACTGGGGTGGGGGGTGGGAAGTGGGGAACAGCAATGTGTATTCAAACAAATTCCCCAGGAGCTTCTCAGACACTGCTAGGACTGGGAATCACTGAAAATTAAAGAGTATAAAACCTTCAAAGTGCATTAAAAATCTCCCTTTCTTTGTTAAGACCGTTGGAAGAGTAAATTTAACACCAAGAGATCATTTTGCTTCCTGACAGCTTCAGAAGCAGCAGTTTGCTCTTTTCTTGAAACAAGGCATCCTCTGGGTTCTCTGCGCACCCTAGGCCAGCAGAGATTGGAGAGTGTCTCAAGTACAGCCTGCGAATCGCCTTCTGCAGCATTCCAGACTCCCACACGTTCCCAAATGTTCTGAGCTGCTAGACGGGAGTGAGGCTTTGAGATTTAGTCCAGGCATCCCCAGATCCTGAAAACTTCTAGAAGGGGCTTGTCTGGGCTATCAAACACCCCTAGAAAAAGGAAAAATTGGGTGCATACTGCAGGGTCAGTCCATGGAAACTGCTAAACTCCTCATAATGTATGAAGGGCAGAAATGTGTCTAAAAAAAATCAGAGTGAAGCCAAGATGCACGCTGCCAGCAAGACTGAATTAGGTAACGAGAAAGACTGCACTTGCTGCCAGTGCTGACTGAGGCAGGAAATAATTCATTTTCCTTAACTAATCTCTTTGTTTACATTGCTCTCTTTCCTCCACAGGGCTGGCTCAGAGAAGTCCTGCCTTTTTGTTTCACAGTTTTATATTTTACTCCTTGACCAGTAGGATTTGGTCCCACGGAGCCTCTGCCCAGGGAGCGCCATGGTGGAAGCCGTCGTGTGTCACAGCAGATTCACTGTGCGATGGAGGGCGAGGTGGCTCCCGCTGCTGGGAGGGCACCTGCCGCTGCCATCTGGGCCAGGTGGGGCTGGCCTACATGTTTGGGGGAGGTCACATCTGGCTTCCTCACATTTGTATCCTCACCTCTTAGCGTGGTGCTTAACGAATACTGAATAGGACAATGAGAGATGAGTAAGCGATAGATGGTTTCTAGGCAAATTTCTCTATCTCAGTCTCTCCACACACTTACAGAGAGAGGAGGAGGAGGAGGAGTGGAAGGAGAAGGATAAAAGCACAAGGCGCTGCACGGGTCACAATCACAGATGGCTGCCTAGGGGGTGAGGAGAGGTCCCATCCCCCTGTCACCACGGCTCAGAGATTTCAGGCCCCCCTCCTGCCCGTTTCATTCATTCCTAACATGCAGAATCAAGAGGTGAGAACAGGCCATGGCAAAAGGTTCTAGACCAGGAAGGCGACCTGTACCCGTTTTGCTCCTCACGCATGGTCTCTGGCCCCCAGAGCACCCCTTGGAGAAGCATGTGAAATCCTGCTCTTTTCGTGGGTTGTTTCTCTTTCTCTTTAACTTGAAGGACCCACTGATGTGGTCTCAGGTTTCTCCACATCGTGACATTATGGGGCATGAGGGAGCTCTTCTCTTCTTAGCCACGGGTGGGGAAAGGAGGCCCCAGATCCAGTGTTCACAGGGGAGTTAGGATCACGCCCATCGCATTTAACCCCTTCCTTGCCAGACTGCTCTCTCCTGGTGACATCAAAGCTCAGTCATCTGAGTAGCCATGGATCCAGGGCACAGCAGAAGCTCTCGAAGAAAATGGCTGGTCTTGTGTGCAGTGAAGAGATCGTCCTTCATATGCATCTTTCTGCCTTAAAATAACAGAACAAATTTGCTGTTATTTTGGCTCAAGCAAAAATAAAACTGTTTTTGAAAGCTCTATTTAAAGCGTTCATTATCTTGCAGGCTGCTAACTATATACTCTGTGCCACACTCCATAAAAGCTTCATATAACTGTCTTTGAAATTAACAGCCACCTCTCGCGCTTTTCAAGTTATTAAAGACATTGGCACGGTGGAAAGACTGTAAACTTTCTATACTAGTGATTAGTCAGCGGGACCACATCCTACCAAATCCCCCAGAGCGCTCCTAACAAAAAGTTCCTTGTGACCCAAGCGCCAATTTTTCTTTCTTGTCTGTTCATTCTAATTCCACTCAATTACTCCTGAGCAAGCTGTTTTATTCCTGTCAACTCGTGTTATTTACTGGAGCCTGTCAAGAGGACTGAAGTGGAGGCTGATATTATGTAGGATGTTTTTGAGACTCATTAAAACACTTTAAAACAATCACCTATTGTGACATTCACAACCTTGTGTGGGGTAGCCTTGCTGGGACCATTTGGAGCCTAGATCACTTTATTTATTTGCTATTAAAAGTTTCAGGTTAGAATGGTACCTATTGTGACATTCACAACCTTGTGTGGGGTAGCCTTGCCGGGACCATTTGGAGCCTAGATCACTTTATTTATTTGCTATTAAAAGTTTCAGGTTAGAATGGCTTTTCTTGCTACAGAAATTTTGGAGCTGAAGGACTGGTCAGGGTTCCTGGAGATTTCTGGGCAAGTATCTGAAAGTAAACGGATTAAGCCTGTGCATGGCAGGACGATCCTGGAATAGCTCTTTCTCACTGATGAGCAGAGGAGGAATAGCAGTCAGCCCCAAGTGGCCAGAGAGCCTTGCCCCCTGGAAGAGAGGGAGATTTCCCTAGGGGAGTGTGGCTAAGAACAGTTGTCCTCTGAAGATGGAGCAGTCCCCTGCTGTGTCATTTTTAGTTCATCATTATCTGGACAATTTGTATGAACAAGGCCAGAGGCTAGATTTCCTGAGGGTGTAAAGCAGATAACTGCATAGTCCTTGCATCAATAAACTAAGGGTCCATTTAATTGATGCCATGCTGGGTGTCAGGTGCCAGGTAGGTCACGTGCAGCCAGGACTTTGGGCCAGGAAGGGGCCTCATTCTGTCCACTCACCTCAACAGTTTCCTCCTGGTTCCCCGTCTTGTCTCCTGTGCTCTGGCTGCCAATCCTCTCCTCTACTGTGAGCAGCTACCCCCTGGCTGAGCATTGATAGGACCTCAGCCTAGACAGCCCCTGGCTTTGGAGGGTGATTCCTTTTCTAGGCCCCTCAGAATTCAACGAGGAAGCTGTGTTCAACCTGAGGAGGAAGTAGAGGATTCTTGATTCCCAAGTGCCAAGATCTGGAATTTCTTATTTTGGGGTGAGAAGGTGGGAAAGGGCCTCCTTTCTTCAGTGATTCTAAGATGCTCTTTGATGGCCTGGTCTCAAAGCAATATCCAGAAAATGTCAACTCGCCCGACCCACCACATATGTTACTTCGCAAACTTCTGGAACATGGTTTCCCCACAAGTGTCTCATCTGTTTGCAAATGTCATCCTTGCTCCAAGCTGGAGGGAGATAGGGATCACCCAAAAGCAGTACAGGTGTGGGGATTGAGGCTACAGTCCAGAGCCATGGCCACCAGGCAGGGTTGGACTCGGCCAGCACTTGCCATGTTGTCTTCCTCAGGCGGTGAGATGCTAATCTCTACTCCAAGAGTAGATCGTGCCCAGTCATATAAGCAAGGGAAACACTGCCCACTACATCCCCAGCTCTGGACTGCGTTCCATGAGTCTGGAAAGTGCTGGACTAGCTGATCTCCAAGATCCCTCCTAACTCTTAAAATTTTAGATGCAATAGGTAGTGTGAATGAAAAAAAATTACAAGTCATTTGCCTAAGGCAGTGGTTTTCCATCCTGGCCGTGCATAATAATCACTTGGAGAGATACATAGAAAATAAAAACCCACAGGTCTATGTCCTCAGACTGGGGTTTATGATTCGCCATGTCTGGGGTGGGCCCCAGCCTCTGCATTTCTAAGAACCCCCAGTCAGTTTTGATGTATAGCAGGCATCACAGCAGAGAAGTGGGACCAAGTTTAGAACCAGAAGCTTCCACGAGGCGATGAAATGAGGAAAGAGCTAAAGCAGGTTTTTAACATGCCCACTTCTGTTCATGGGATTTGGCCCATGGGTGATTGAGCCTTGCAGGTTTTTGGAAGATAGTACACCAGAAATCAACGATCGAAGATGCAGTGAAACAGAATTTATTTTCTTTGTTTTTAAACCTCAGACTGATGCTCAAACCACATCCCAAGGGCAAACATTTTCAGCTTAATTGATAGTAGCTGCCAGCCCTAGCCGTTGCCTGGAACCTGATGGAAAGCAATGCAGACTGCCCACCCTAGAAGCATTGAGGACCTGAGAGGACAAAGGCCCCTGTGAGAGTTCACCTCAGTGTCCTCTGGCTGCAAGCAGAGCTGACCCAGCCTTCTGTCCAGGGGTTCTTAGCCTCAGATGGATGTGCCACACCAGGGAAGAGGACAGAGAAAGCAGGAGGTCAGGAAAAGGGCCGGGCCAGCTCCCCAGGCCAGCGACGGGCTTCCTCCAGACCAGCCTGAGTTTCTGGGTGAGCATGTGGGTTCCTGCATGCCTGGTCCTCACACACGCACACAAAGGAGAGCAGCTTGGCTGACTGACTGTCGGGCAAGTGCTGCATGTTGACTGGAGGAGTCTGGTCCTGCTCAGGAGGACAAGCCAAAAGTGATGAATCTTACACATGACTAAAGTTCAGGGTGAAGTGCAAGTCCAGAAAATAAGTCTTATTCTTACTACTCCCTTCATTTATACTACAATCCAGAAAAACAAACCAAATGACTCACTGCTACTTATCCAGATCCTCTTCTCCTCCTCCTTTGTGCGTTTGCTCCTGTGTTTCCCTTCCCACCCCATCTCTTGGACTCCTACACATACTTCAAGGCCTATGACAAATGCCTCCTCCGTGGTTTTCCTGTTAGGTGCAGTGATATCACTCCCCTTGGGAACTGCCAGAGTACATTGCTTGTATCTATCATATGGCATTTTTCTTACACAGCCGTGTTTCTTATCCCTTTCCATTGTAAGCATCTGGAGGGTGGAGACTGGGTCTTTGTCTCCCTTTAGCCCCTGCATGTTTAACACTGTGCTTTGTATGTAGCAGGTACCCAATGAATGTCCATGGTATGGAAGTTAATTCTGGACTGACAGTAACTGTAAAGTATCATGGCTCTTGCTAGCTGTTGGTGGGCAATCCTTGGCACCCTCTGTCTCTGCTGTCACCCAGCATGTGGCATGGCATCAACAGAGGGCTGGGCCTCCTGAGCAGAGCCAGGGTCTTTGCTGGAGGATCTTGATTCTTCTGAGTTCTGGCCTCCACGTGGGGTTCAAAGACAGTCCAGTCTGTGTTGCATTTGGAATCCTCCTCAAGAAATAATGAAAAAATGAAATTTACTCCAGTGGGAATAAAATGTGGGTGTATAAATGGTCCACATTTTGTAGCAGATGAGTACATTGTCTGATTAATTCGACTAATCATTTGTCATAGTGTAACACATTATTTCTCATTTTTATCACCTACAGTTTTATGTTTATAAATCTTACCTGCTACAAGACTATGATCATAACTGACTCCATCTTGAGCACTTACCACTTGCTATGTCCTTTGTGTGAGCTTTTCCCATAAAAGTTATACAGTAACTAAGGGTAAGGTAGTTAGAACAATAGATAGGAATAACCTCCTGACTATAAAGAAGGAACTTAATTACTATGTACCAGTGTGGCGACAAGCCGGCCTGGCCACCTGTATCAACATTTGGAGTTAGTTATGTTAGCTTGCTTTTTAATTAGAAACTTCCTCTTGGCTTTTTCCACTGCTTTGTATGAACTGCCTACATAAAGCTGAGCTTGGCCAGGAGGTGGTGTGGAGAAACTTTGCAGTTTGGGTTGTCATTTGCCCGATCCATCATCCTGTATGTAAGTTATGCTTTAATAAAATTCTTTGCTTGACTGCATGGAATAGCCTGTTTCATTTTTTGGTCTCAAGATAAATTCTAAATTTGGTGGACATTTTGCCTTTGGTCCATCTTCTGACACCTACGTAAGAACAACTAAGTTTCATGAAAACAAAACCAGTAACGTATACAATGGAAGAAAGAACACATCTTTTGGAGTCAGACTGGATATGAAGTCTGGTTTTATAACTTTATGGGCAAGCACTATGATAGTTAATTTTATGTGTCAACTTGACTGTGTCATAGGGTACCCAGATATTTGGTCAGGCATTATTCTGGATATTTCTGTGAGGATGTTTTTAGATGAGATTCGGCATTTAAATCAATAGACCAAGCAAAGCAGATTGCTCTCCATAATATAGATAGACCTTATCCAATCAGATGAAGGCCTGACTAGAATAAAAAGGCTGACTCTCCCCCAAGTAAAAGAGAATTTTTCCTGCTTGATGGTCTTTGAAGTAGAGCATTTTCTTTTTCTTGCCTTTGGACCTGAGCTGAAACATACGCTTTTCCTGGTGGCTTGAGCCTGCTGGTTGGTGTCATCAACTCTCCTGGGTCTCCGGCTTGCCAACTCACACTACAGATCTTGGGACTTGCCAGCCTCCATATTTGTGTGAGCCAATTTCTTATAATAAATCTTTCTGCCTGTCTATCTGCCTGTCTATCTATCTGTCTACCTACCTACCTACCTATCTACCATCTCCTATGGGTCCTGTTTCTTTGGAGAACCCTGACTAATACAGGCACCTTGGGCAGGATACAGAACCTCTCTGAGAGACAGTTTCCTCATTTATAGAGTTAGAGCAATAACGCCTACCACTGTGAGAACTAAATATACTGAACATGCATATTCCTGACACGTTAACTGCCACAAAGTTGGTTTTCAACACCCACTCTTCCCTCCTCTCCTAGTCCTTCATTCTTTCTGTAAAACACACAGATGCTCCAAGACTTGTGCAATTATGTTTTCTGAATCAAAAATGGAGGGAACATGGTTCCATTGTCCTATAAGCATAATTCAATAAATATCTAAAATTAGAGCTGTCTCAGGAAGTCTAAGATGTACAGTCATTGTATCAAGGCTATTTGTTCATTTGAATGAAAAAGAATTTAAAAACTACTCCAAAATCATTCTTGCTAAATATCAAACTTAACATAATGACCAAATGGTCACTTCAGTTTGGGCCACCGAGACAGGGAACAGAGGAGAGGGCATGAAGAGCATCCTGCTGCCAGGGCCCTGCAGTGAGAGGCACGTTCTCTATTTTATCACCCAAAATCTGCTCAGCACATGGTTCACAGGTTTATGTGGTGTCTGTCCACCTGCTGACCCCTCCGTCACGGTGTGGGGTCCCATTTTCCACACGTACTTCAGTGCATATTCTCTCCTGTGATGTTTGCTTCACAGGCACTTGAGGGGATTAGCCTCCGGCAACAAGTAGGCTCTGTAGTTTGGTCTATAACCGGAGACTCAAATTAGGAAAAACAAATGAGCTTACACTGTCCTTGGGTATTTCCAGTAGCTGGAAATTCCCACTGCTGGAAACCAAGTGTCACCTCAATACAGCATTTTACAGATTCCGCAGCAGGAGCTGAATTAACCTGAAAGGACCAGAGTGACGAGCAGAAAGAAAGCCTATCAATGACCAACTGCTTTTTAAACTGAAAGGCTGTTTTTGTCTTGGCACATGTGTGTTCGTTTTGTTATTGATGATGAGCTGGGGTCTCTTCCCCAGAATTTCAAAGAGAGGCCCATCTTCAATTCACTACCCAGGCAAGTAACAGCGAGCACGGTTCCTCTTCCAAAATCTCAATCCAAAGAGCTGACATCGGGGTTCTGAAACACACTGCCTGTGGGCACACCAGAAAGAAGTGGACTTTTGTTTTGACTGGGGCCTGTAGAACAGGACTTTTAGTGCTCAGTCCCTTAAATACATAGTGTTCTGAATATGGCTTTGATGATTGTTAGCCAAAGTGGATTTAACACACAGACACGAAACCAGCAGCCGTGTCTTCACCGCAGAGCTTTACCCCATCCTGCATATAGACGGGCCTCTTGTGTAATTACTCTGAGCATTTGCCACACGGTGGAGTGAACTCGGGGCCTTCCCACTGGGGACGTTTATGTGATACAGCGGACTGGATTCGGCCCGAAAGAGAATAGTTGTGGTGTACAGTCCATCCCAACTGCTCGTTCCCTCTCCTTGACCTACCCTTTGTGGGAAGCCAGGAATTCTAACTATTTCTTGCAGCTCTGCCCAGGCCTTTATTTACACTGCCCCCACCCCCTCCCCACTGCCCAGCCCCAGCCCTGTCTCTTCCTGCGGCAGCTCAGACATTCTTCCCTGAGCTGTTGAACGACCGCATTTTTGTTTGAGATGAGACATCAAAAGTATTTCAAATAAAGAAAGACGAAAGCATAAGATGATGTCTGCTGGACAGCAAGCCTTTGCTCTGGCAAGGATAATGCACACTTCCCATGTAATGGACTTCCTGATATTGACAAACCATATCAGTGTTTCGAGACCAGGGATAAAATAACTTTTTTCAAAAACTGAAATAAAAGTCTGTCAAATGCAGACTGAATGAACAAGAGGTAGAAGACTGATGAAGAATACTTTTAAAGAACCCATGGACTATCCTGTATGTTTGTTTCCTGAAGGGCAAATTTAAGCCCTTAGAGCAGGTCTTTCATTTTTTGGTTTCTTTTCTAATTCTAGAATCTCCTCTAACCACACTGGGAGGGCAAGTAGGAATGTGACTTCTTCTGTAGTTCTTGCTACACATTTATGAGGACATTTTCTTCAACAAATCTGTTGTGCCACCAAACATACCTTCAAAATCATTTCCAGGCGGTGTAACTCTGGAGGTGGAGCCTCAGGAAGGCTATAAATGTTTCCAGTGCACAGTAATTGCAAACCTACTAAAGAGAAAAGGCAGGCATCCCGAGCAGGTTTCCTGCTGCTGGTGTGGCCAGGTGTCCCAGTTTGCCCAGGTCAGGCTCCATTCATGCCTGTTGACCTGGCGTGATTACTAATAGTCCCTCTTTCTAGAGTGTCTAGTTTGGACGATAAATTATATGGGATTGTGCCTTTCACCAAATGTACCATTTCTGATGTCCATTTCAAACATTTGTACAAATAACTGTTTCTGCAGCTGGTCCAGCAATTGGCCCAGTTCCCCGGAAGGGAGGGATGACATCTGAACATACTGCCAGGTGGCACGATGGTCTCAGAGGCCACCATGCTGCTTTTCCCTCAGGGCAGGTCTTGAGCGTTGCACCCCTATGCTAGCTGCACACCACAAATGAGATTTTTTTTTAAAACGTTGAACTTGAAAATCAGACACTTGGCTTTAGTATAGCAGGCAAGGCAGACCTCTGGGTCTTTTCCTACTTGTCTCAAATCCTCCATCTTATCAAGACTCCTCCTCTCTGCCAACATCTGCTGAGTGGATGGTGATCCTGCTGGCTGAGGCAGGGCCCCCTCAGCCCAGCTTTCCTTCCTTGCCAGGATGGGTGGAACATCCCCAGGTTGAAAGAAAAGCAACACACCCAACACACCTTTATCAGCAAATGTCAAGAATATACCAGAGTTTGGCTTTGACGTTACTACTTGCCCAATCAAGCTATTTAAATCATTTGCAAGTCTATGTGAGTACGTAGGCTGTGGGAGAAATCTTGGAGATTGGGGGAGAGGAGCAGAGAAGGGATTGATTCATGGTTGTATCTCAGACTCTGGGCTCAAGGCATGCACTAAATATTTGTCTAATTAATATGTGAATAATAGCATTGGTGGGGGAGACTTTTGTCCACTCTTAACAATTATTTGTAATACCTTGGAGAGTTTTGCTTATCTTTAACAAAAATTCATAGTAATATATGCAGTCATTTTCAGACATTTTTCCTGAAAATATTACATTTTGGTGTGTTTCATTTTACTCCTTCAACAAAGCTGATTTATAATTCTGACAGTGCACCTACAAAATTAATATCCAAAAAAAATCCTGTGCTCCATTTGTGTTATTTTTCATTTTCACTGGGGTTAATTTTGAATGGATTGAGAAGAGACCTGTGGTGATGTTGCAAATGGCTCTTTAACTTCCAAGCTAACCATGACATTGATGGACACAAGACAGATGCAGGGTCTGTAATCAAGACTTGCCTGTCAAGTCTCACTCTGTTGAATTTGGGGTGACATTGCACAGAAGAAGAGATGGTTTTGGTTAAACACTAGGGCTAAAAGAAAAAAATCGTCAAGCCTATTCACATCCCTTTGCAAGTACATAATATTTAAATAGGGTAAGATATAGAAGAAGCATTGAAAAAATAACAAGTCTGTTGGTTTTAAAGTAGACGTGTCTTTCTTCCCTGTTTTATGCCTGGGCAAATAGGCCGATGGTTAAACAGTAGAATTTTTAGAATTGGAAAGCTTATCAATGAACTTTAAAAATGTCTCTGAATTCTGTAATCTACTTTGGAGAAACCATCTTAACAGAGGGCGTGAACTAATCCAAACAAGGAGTGAACACTATGGGAAAAGGTGAAATAAAACTCACGTAGTAATACTCACACGTGTAAAAATGTCTCTGAATTCTGTAATCTACTTTGGAGAAACCATCTTAACAGAGGGCGTGAACAAATCCAAACAAGGAGTGAACACTATGGGAAAAGGTGAAATAAAACTCACGTAGTAATACTCACACGTCGGTAAGCTAAACAGAGTGAAACCCAGTTTCTGGCAGTTAATAATAAGATTATATTTGTTCAATAAACAGTTTTCGAACAGCAGTTTTTCATATCTTCTTTGCTAGGTGCTTCATCATTCATTATCTCCTGTTTTCAAAAAATGCCTCCATGTAGCTGCCGTGGAATTCACGAGATACAGCTCTGCTGACAGTGAGCTGGCGCTGAGAGCCTGCCTCCTGTCCTCTCCTCCCCGTCCTTTTACTAATTAACATTCTTGACATTTGACTTGACAGTAGTATTTTAGTGGTCTCAGACACAACTTTTGTAAACAAATACAATATTCTTGGTGTGAATCATTGCTCTTTTTTAAGAAAAAAAATCAGTTTCCAAACTACGGAAAATGCAGTTTATTTTGTCAGTTCCAAGTTTCTAAGGTTTTTATTGTTTTCTTTCTGTTTGCTTCAGAATCCGTTAAGGAATTTTTCTACAATGAACCTGGTTGGAATTATCCTGCTCTTTTCAAAAATAACTCCTTTATGAAACAATTGGGGTGTATTCGAGTTTTTTATTCAGACATGATAGACTGTTTTGGCATGTGGTGTGTGGTGTGGATGTCATTTACTCATGGTACTAAAGTGGATGTAAAGAAAAGTATAACTGATAAAACATAGAGTACTTCTTGTCTAACGAAACTGAGGTTTCAGCCCGGATGAATTCATCTTTACCTTGATGCATCCAACACAAATACCAGCATTCCATCACTTTCCGGTACATATTATATATTTGTCACATTTTGGGAATTTGGAAATGTAACCTCCTGTTCTAATTCCTCTATTATCCTTTTGATTAAAGTAAATGA
>NW_007732303.1:60241-61402 GCF_000696425.1 Galeopterus variegatus | reverse complement strand
AATTTGGAAATGTAACCTCCTGTTCTAATTCCTCTATTATCCTTTTGATTAAAGTAAATGAGATCTCAAACATTAAGCTGGAAAGTATTCATAATTACTTAAAAAGTGTAAAAAGTATATAAACTTCTGCTTGTATAGAATGCAGAATTGATTCGATCCCTAACAGATCGAGCATTATCAAAATATTAATAACAACAGTGATAATACATTGCAGACATTCAACATTTACATCAACAAATTTCTTTCCCATAACATCCTTGAACTCTAAAACTATGAATCAAAATCAGCATACACCTAATAGCAATTTTTTTTCCTAATAGCACTTTTTATTTACTGTGTGCATTAGTTATTAGTCATTTTAAAATTATCCCCCCATTTATCTCACAAAGAATAATAGGTTTTATATTTCAAAAGTAAGATAGATCAAAATCGACTTTTTTATTTACGCAATTTGGTACAATTTCATGCTCTTTTCTAACTATGTTTCGAAACAATTTTAAATTTAACAGTTGCAAAAATAGTACATAAAGTTCCCTTTCACTTTCACTCAACTTCCCCTACTGTTCACATCTTACATAACCAGTGATCAAATCAGCTAATTAACATTGATTCAATGCCAATCACTAATCTAAAGACTTTACCCAAATTTCAGCAGTTTGTCCACTAATGTTCATTTTCTGGTCCAGGAGCCAATTCAGGATCTCGTGCTGCTCTTCCATCCTTTCCACATGCCCCCATTCTTTTGTGTGTGTGTGTGTGGGGGGGGCACTTCCTTACTGCCTTCCATGCTTTTTATAAAAGAGTAACTCAACTGGTTTTTATAACATTGGTACATATCCACCATCAGTAAATTCAAGCAATACAGAAAATTACCAAGAACAGTGTAAAAATTATACAAAATCTTAACACCATGAAAAATGATTATATTGTATAATGTTGAATATACTAATTATCCTGATTTGAGCATCACATATTGAACACAGGTATTGATATACAACTCTGTACCCCACAGACATGTACAATGAACTATGTTATGATAAAAACAAATAAATAAATTTTTTTTAAAAAAAGAACAACTATTAACATTTGTAGAAAATTGTTCCCTGGGCCGGCCCGGTGGCGCACTGCTACAGTGCGCCGCTTGGGAGCGCGGCGGCGCTC
>NW_007732303.1:57886-59286 GCF_000696425.1 Galeopterus variegatus | reverse complement strand
GACAATGCTTTATACCATAAAAAGATAGATAAATTCATAGAATTTTGATGGAATCAAATTCAAATGGAACCAATTTTTACAATAAAAGTATTAATAAAAAGTATTAAACACTATTTTCAATAAAAATCTTTAAAATGTAATTTCACGTTAACAGAAGAAAAAGGCTAAAATATAATTGGAAGTGCTGAATTTCAGGTAAACATTTCTTTACAAAAGACATATTATTTCCTAAATTATCTCGCTAAAGGCAAGAAAAAATTATGAAAACTTTTAGATCTTCATCTGTTAGCTTTTGTTGCCTAATAAGCCACCCCAAAACACTGTGGTTGAAAACACCATATACACCATTGCTGATGGGTCTGCAGGTCTGTGGGTGTGGTTCTGCTGATCTGGCTGGGCTGACTGTGGGTGAATGGGTCAGCTGGAGCCTGGCTGGCTTGGAATCACCTCACTCACATAGATGAGAGTTGGTTATTTCTTGGCAGGGGCACGGGGGGTGATCTGGCTGTGTGGTCTGTCACGCTGTAGCAGGATAGGCCAGGCTTCTTAGATGTAATGGTAGCAGGGTTGCAAGAGAGAGAGTGGAAGTATACAAGGCCTCTCAGGCTTAGGCTCAGAGCTGATGCAACATCACTTCCACCCCATGCTATTGCACAAAGCAAGCTGCAAAACCAGTCCAGATTCAGGGCCAGTTACCTACACCATTCTTATGTATTGGCATAGATCATTCAAATAGAGCAGTATTCTTTCAATCTGCAGACTTAAGCATTTATTTGGGGATTATTTTTTCTATTATATTTTTAAGTATATTTTCCACTTCTTTTGCTCATTTCTTCTTTGCAAACACCAATTACATATTTGTTGGATATTCTTTACATGTCATTCATGTCTATCTTTTCCCATTTTTTTTTTACTGTTATTATATATGCCTAGAATGTCTCCCCATATATTTGTAAACCTAAATCCTACATGTAATACAGGTTTTAGACAAAATGTCATTGGTCAGAGAGAACTTTCCTGGTTACCCAGTACCTTTTTGTACTCTCTATATAGTCCTATTTTACTTTGTTTTTGTAGGACTATCAAAATTTATTCCATACTTTATTTTCTCTTTCCCCCTCCTAACCACCCTAGATTATAAACTCCATGAAGGCAGAGATGTTCCCCATGTTAGACACTGCTAAATCCCCAGCATCTAGAAGAACTCCTGGCATATAAGGGCTATTCAGTAATTACTTGTTTAATAAATAAAAGTCCTATCTGTTTTAAGTTGGGTTTATTCTAATTTTGGTTGCTTATAGCATGGCTTTCTTTCCTGTGATATTTTTCTTCTCTGTCCCATTACACTTATCTCCTGCAATTTCTTTGAAATTATAAAGAATTTGTCGTCTGAGCTCCGT
>NW_007732303.1:55736-57165 GCF_000696425.1 Galeopterus variegatus | reverse complement strand
CATTACACTTATCTCCTGCAATTTCTTTGAAATTATAAAGAATTTGTCGTCTGAGCTCCGTTTCCTTCAATACAGGAAAGAAATCTCCTGTAGTTTTACTTTTCTTTGTCTTACCTTCCTTTCTCGTTTATTTTCTCTCTCATTTCAAAGCAAGTCTGTGGGGCGGTTCTTTCTGATTATTATTCACCTCATATACTTGCCGAAAAATAGTCTATGGAGGAAGGGGAGTAGTGAGGGATGTTAGTAAACTCAAACCGAGTATATTACCTCCTATAGCCTCTCACCAAATCTGTTATTTTCCTTAACCTGGGAATGTATATCACCACTCAATTTTTGGCATTGAAGAGGCTGGTAATTTGGAAAATGCTGTTTTCCTCCATGTCAGGCTGGATCATAGACCCCTGTGCCCTGTCCTGTGCAGGTCGTGAGTCAGGTAGTTGGAAAAGATTCTGGTGGCCGATAACAGGATAGACATGCTTTATTCCAACGTGAGCTCTGCTGGCCAGCTGTTCACAGTTGCTGCCTTTTTTACCGAAAGGTACACAACAATGGCAATGAGCCAAGGAATATAAGGGCACACGTGCACAGTCACACCCCTCTTATATAACTTGTTTACAATGGATGTGCTCAATCATACCCAGCTGGATATGAGGTAAGGGGCCTGACTATACTAACTCCATTTTCCTCACACCCCACTTCCTTCATTTCACTTCACCTCTGATCATCTCCACAGCCAGGAGTGTAGACAGTGGATACAAATTGTGTGTCACTTGGATTCTCTTCTTTTCCACCTTCCATGTTGTATGGTGTCTAATCAGGTTCTATGGGGAGAGTCCTTTTGTGTCATGACCCTCTGTGCCCCTAGATCTTACATCACTTAAAGAATCACTGGATGAGCATATCAGGGTGGTTGCATTTGCTTTGGGGGAAATGTCTATCTTGCCCAAGGTCTGAGGATATGTTGTTAGTTCTCAGTGTTCTTCCTCATTTTGTTCAGATTTCACAGCATTTGGCAGGCTTGCAATATAGTCTGTGGTTCAAAATTGTAGTCATATCCTTATTTTATTGGGAACTAACATATTTTTTCTCCATTTTTTATTCTTTTTGAGATTTTTGAAGGGGAAAAGGAGAATTAACATCCATACACCATGATCTTTAACCAGAACTCACTTTGTGTTCTTTCAATTGCATTCTGAAAATTTGTATTTCACAGTGTAGGAGTGATCACAAGTGCTTCACCCAGCAGGTCTAAGACTGGGATGTAAATTCTCAAAGTTTATCTAAATTTTTTTAGCATAACTTTGTGTTCATCACCTCTCTTCTCCATTCCCTTCGCCCTCCCTCCAAATCTCTAGAGATTTGTTTTTGTTCTGTTTTGTTTTGCATCCCAGTGTAGCCTCAATATTCACTTTGCCTCATTGTGGAACAG
>NW_007732303.1:52928-54446 GCF_000696425.1 Galeopterus variegatus | reverse complement strand
GGGTCTCTCTCCATCCTCAAATCTTCAGTTCATCTGCTGTGCACATAACTCCTAGGACAGGGTTTTCGGCGATTCTTATGAAAGGGGCTGGGTTTCCCATCTTGGTCAAAGCTGCAAGAGACAAATCAAACATATGGGATCAGGGGCTTAGGAAGGAGACAGAACATGAGAACAGAACTCCTCAGGAACTGGAAAATCTTTGAGGGGGAGGGCTTTGGACCTTTATTGGCCATGGGATTGTGGTGGGGCGGGGGTTTGAGAGGGTGGAGATGCATTAAGTCAATTTTTCCTCTATCTTAAGAAAGAGAGAGGCCAAAGTTGACATCTGGGTTTTATGTAGGTAAGGAAAATGAGACTCAGAGGAAGTAAACAACTGCTTAAGACACTTAACATATGGAATGACTTCTTGCTATTTAACAAGCATGCCCCATTCCTTTCTGCTCAGTGTATTTCCTCTCACTATGCCTGCAATCCAGAATGTTTCCCCCAGATCTGTGCATTGCCAGCTTCTTCTTATCCTTTAGAATTCTACTCAAATTATCTCCTCAGAGATGCTTTCCCCCACTTGATATCAAAAAGTCACCATGATGCCCCCTCCCACACTTAATCTCTATCTCCTTGCCATGCTTTTTCTGGAGAATAGCATTTATTGCCACGAGATACAATATTACNTTCTGTTTTGTTTTGCATCCCAGTGTAGCCTCAATATTCACTTTGCCTCATTGTGGAACAGACATTTCTAGTCCTTCATCTCCTTGACTTCTCTAAGTTAAGTTCCAAAGTTGCCTGGCCTCAAACAAGTAGTGAGTGGAGCACAACCACCACCAGCACGGTAACCACACTGACCATCGCCTCTGTCTATCAGACATTCATTTTATACCAGTAACGTTGCTAAAGCTTGTCCATGTATTATCTCATGTAATCCATCCAATAACACAACAGTGTTAATATGATTGCTTGCAATTTAAGTGGGGTGTGTGAAAAATAACTTTTTTCTAAAACTGGCTCCAGAATTATGTTCAGAGTTGCCACTGTGTTTGTTGAAGAAAATGCTTTGAAAGATATTCTTGGGGCAGTTGAGCTTTTGTGATTTCAGAAGAGGAGGTGGGAGAATAAGAAAGAGAAACTTGTTGCTTTGCTACTGGAAGGAAAAGGTGAGAGAAATGAAGGAGAGGAGAGGGAGACAGAAAGTTCAAGGTTAGCCCTGAAAAAGAGATGGTAATACTCCTGGAACTGCTCCATTTAAAGTGTTAGCCCTCAAG
This sequence comes from Galeopterus variegatus, assembly GCF_000696425.1. Lineage (NCBI taxonomy): Eukaryota > Metazoa > Chordata > Mammalia > Dermoptera > Cynocephalidae > Galeopterus > Galeopterus variegatus. Next base: position 53,184 of record NW_007732303.1, on the reverse strand, counting down.
GAAATGAATTCTCCTCTTGACCATCAGGATAGAAACAGTCTTGCCAACACATTGGTTTTAACTCTGCGAGATCCATTTCTGACTTCTGACCACCGGAGCTACAAGAAATAAATGTTTGTTGTTTCAAAAAAATAAAAATAATAGTAGTAAAGTGCCAGCCCTGTAACTCCCGTACAAGTTGCCTGTTCTCCCCTTGGGTCTCTCTCCATCCTCAAATCTTCAGTTCATCTGCTGTGCACATAACTCCTAGGACAGG
>NW_007732303.1:50355-51716 GCF_000696425.1 Galeopterus variegatus | reverse complement strand
TACCTGTATCTCCTCATTGGCTTACTTTGAAGAAAACTCCAAGGATCTCTGGCTAAAAGCCACTGCTACTTCAGTCAGATACTGATTATCTCGGAAATGGTTTTTTTCCCCGCGGAAAGCTCAGAGCCACTGAGCTGGCCATCTAGTGGTCCACACATCAGGGCCAAGGAGAGAGCAACTCTGAGGAGACAGCAGTGTAGGGAAGTGGTTAAGAACAGGGTCTCTGGATCCAGATTGGGTCAAATCCCAACTCTGTGACCCAGGCAATCACAGTACCTTCTTCTTAGGACAGTGTGAGGAAACACCTGTCAAGATCACACGCAGAGCAGCACAGCAAGGGCAGAGGGTCTGTGCAGAACAGCTGGTGAGTAAACCAGCTAAATTCAAATCAGAGAACACTTCCTGGAAGAGGGGACTTTTGAGTTTTAAAGGAAAATCAAAGCATGAATTGAAAGAGCACATGGCAGTCTTGATGGCCAAGTAAAGCAATTCAAGTTGGGCCTCAGAAGGGAGCCATTCCTCAGGTGGAGTGACATAGGCAAAAGAGAGGGCTGAGCCTGAAGCCAGAGTTCCTGTCCACACTCATCGGCTGGGTATACTCAGGCCAGTTTCATCCCATCTGAATCCAGTTTCTCGTCTGTTAATTGAGATGCTGATAATCCTAATCTATAGGTTTATGTAAAGGCAAAGTATGTACAAAAAATATTTGTGAAAATGTTTATAAACTAAGAAACTTTCCTAATGCATATTGCTAATGTCTGGTCCAGTAACCTGGTGGTGCCATAAAGGAAGAGCTCTAGCATTGGGTTAGAAAGACCTGGGTTTGTTTCTGCCCTGCTACCTATTAACTTTGTGGCCTTGGGTATTTCTCTCTGAGCTTTACTCTCCCATCTGTAAAAGGGGAATACTTGTAAGGATTAGACTATATCTGAAGAGCCTAGTAAAGCACCTAGCACGTCGTCTCCATCATCGTCATCATCGCTATCATGGCCAACGTTAGTTTGAGCACTTGCCATCTGCTGAGCACTGTTCTAAGGGATTCTATGCATTTAGGCAGATATTGTTACTCTGAGGCCTACAGAGGTTAAGTAATTTGTCCAAAGTCCCACAGGTAGGAGTGGTGGAACTTGAATTAGAAGCCAAGCACTGGTGGACAGCACACAGGGTAGTTATTGACAATAATGCAAATCTGCTACTGAAATAGGCCAATTTTTAGAGAGTTCCTTTGTGAAATAACACACAGAAAAATTCATGTTTTCCAAGGAATTCAATAATGCAGAAGAGAAATCTATTACAAATATCCTTAGATCCTTCTCACCTGTTCCTTTTTAAAAAACAGAGTTGGTTCTGCTAGATAATAT
>NW_007732303.1:48032-48815 GCF_000696425.1 Galeopterus variegatus | reverse complement strand
TTTTTTTTTAAAAAAAGCAACAACAGCAACAATAGAAACAAAAACTTAAAGTAATAAAATATTTCTATTGGGGATGACTAGGGCAAGACAAAGGGTCCTTTCTACATGCCAAACTGAAATGTTTTATTAAGTTTTAAGCAATCATGTTTACAACAGATATAAATTAAATTAACTGTGGGGTCATAAAATAGAGCAGCTGTTCTCCATCTCCACTGATGATAGAACAAGAAGAAAGGCTGGGCAGAGGTAGGAAAGACTTGGCAGTGAGACCTATAATGATGCTGACAGGGATGATAAGGAAAGGTGGAAATGCTGAAAAGCCATCTCCCCTGATACACATTTTAAGGGGCATGGATTAAATGAATTTTACATGCACCTTGAAGTCCTTTGCTCTTGACCAAGGTTTCATAGTAGCCCTCCATTTCTCTATGCATTTAGCTATTCTACTCTAAATAATAGGTACAAAATAGCTATAAGAATACAAATGCACATCTAAGACAGTTGTGAAAACTAATTAGCAACTGTTAATACAAAGTGAAAATGAGCATCTATTCCTGTGCCTCAGTAGTTTGGTTTAAAGTCAAGGAATTGAGTGATTTAAGGGATCTCTGACCCTATAGTCTACAAGCCCATGATTAACAGCTGAGCTAGCCAGAGACACCTAATGTTTGGGTCACTCTTGTCTCCACTTGCTGGTCTTGCCTTCCCTAAAATGCTGCATCTGCGAGGGTAATCCACTGTGTCTGCCCTGCCCACCAACCTGGAACCATCACTGATTTGTCC
>NW_007732303.1:45752-46513 GCF_000696425.1 Galeopterus variegatus | reverse complement strand
TGAAAGCTTTTCCTTTAATATCAGAAACAAGACAAGGATATCCACTTTTGCCACTTCTTTTCAACATTTTACAGAAAATTCTGGTCAGGGCAATTAGGCAAGAAAAAAAAGTAAAAGGTGTCCAACTCAGGCAAGAGTTGATATTGCAGTCTTGAGTTTATAGAGTGGGCCAGCAGGCAAAACACAGGCAGTATTTCTGTGTTACAGTCTTGAGGCAGAATTCCTTATTCTCTGGGAACCCCTGATTTTTGCTCTTAAGGCCTTTAACTGATTGAATGAGGACCACCAACATTATCGAGGGTAATGTCTTTTACTTAAAAGTCAATTGACTGTAAATGTTAATTACATCTACCAAAAACCTTCACAGCAACGTGTAGACTAGTATTTGAACAAAAAACTGGGCATCATAGCCTAGCCAAGTTGACACGTAAAATCTAATCATCTCAAGTGTGCCAGGACAATTCAATAGGTAAAAGAATAGTCTTTTCAACAAATGGTTCTGGGACAACTGAATATCCACATGCAAAAATATGAACTTGGACCCCTAGCTTACACCATATACAAAATGAATCATAGACCTAAATGTTGAAGCTAAAACCGTAAAATTCTTAGAAGAAAATATAAGAGTAAATTGTGACCTTGGATTAGGGAATGATTGGTATGACATCAAAAGTATAAATAACAAAAGAAAAAAGTTAATGGACTCCTTTAAAATAAAAACATTGTGCTCCAAAGAATACCATTGAGAAAATTTTAAAAAA